>NC_057849.1:69245326-69548357 GCF_015237465.2 Chelonia mydas
AATCATCATCCTCTTATGGCTGTTTGGTTCCATGTAAAACAAGCTACTGATCTCAGCCCAGACTCTTTTGTGACCAAATCACAAAATCGCCAGCATAAATGACACCTCTGAATTAGTCACCACAGTATAGTCTAATGATTGAACGGCATTTAGATTGGACTATCCTCTAACATTAAGAGGTATAGCTGGTTAGTCTAAGTCATGCTTAAGACACATTATTCGGACCAAATGGGAAGCATGTGTTGTACCTGTTCTGTGTCTAACAGAAATTTCGATTTCCAGGGCTGTCATTCTGGCATCTTCACAATAAATACGTTAAAAATAGCAACCTGGAATTTTGGAATCTGCACTATTCAAACAAATGCAAAAATATGTACTTAAAATTTATCAACCTAAAAATTCCTGTGATACAGTGTGATAGAATGATTGGCTAACTTGCAAAGAAGAAATAGAACAGAATGGAGTCAGCAGTGAGAAAGCAGAAAATCCAATTATAGAAATAAATGTACAAAAGGTGCAGCAATGCCATTCTGAGCATCTCAATAGTCACAATTAACATTTCTGAATAGAACCATTCATGTGTTTTAGACTTGTATAGTGTCCGTAAACAGTGCTGCCTTCCAGGGATGTAAATTGTTTATAGTTGATTTGAAATACATCCTTAAGTGGGGTCACATATTTGCAAGAAGCAGGTACAGTATTTGCTTTTCTGAAGCCTTCATATTTGTGACATGTGACATTTAATAAGTTGACTGTGGCTTATCCTATCAAATGTGCAACAAACCATGACATAACATCAGACTATGTAGCTGAAATTTTAAACACGTTCTGTGCTGTATATCCACTGGTCTCAGGTACCTTATGTTGACAGTAGAACGTTTTTATAGCAGCTGGGCTACTTCCTTACCTGTATTTTGATTTGAATTCTCTTTTAAATTAAAAGGAATATGCAAGATCGTATCCCTTATTTTTCAAAGCAATGGCAACAATATGTAAATTTACTAACTCTTTTCATTCAGAATACACTGAATTACATGGGATCACTGAAGCACATTATACATGTGTGAAATCAAGTTAATCCCTGGCTAGTGCATATGGGGAACATTGACAGTGCTGTGCAATATAGTAATACTAATTGCTCTGTGCCGAATATTCAGCTCAGAAGAAGCCAGGGGGAAAAAAAAAAAAAGACCAAGCTCAGAAATCTGAAAACCACTCTGGAGGAAAGGCTATCTAATTTTATGGCCAATAATAATATTTGTAACTAGAATATGGAAAAATTACATACAAAACTCTAGGGGTCAGGTGGGAATTTTCACCCTGTACAGAACTGCACAATTGACTAGATACCTTATGTGGTTGCCCAAATGCATTATGGGGAATTCTCTTTCCTCTGAAACCTCAAGTATGGGCCACTGGCAAAGGATACCAGGCTTGAAACACCATTAGCCTGATGCAAAAGGGAAATTTCTGCATTCGTAGGGTTCTAAAGGTACCTATTTTAAGAGTCTAATATGTATATTTCCCTTCCTCAGGAAGCTTTATGCCTTTGGAAAAGTTAGTCTTTCCCCTTTCTTCTCCTCCCACTATTCCTTAAACATTTTCAAAGGGATTTAGATTTCAATCTTTGTTTTAATAAAATACTGTACATTAATTGTTGTTACACCTGATGCCAATGATTTCATGATACCTTTCCCATAGCTATGTCAGGATTTCTTGCAGGAATTATGGACCTAATCCTGTGAGCATTTAAGGTCTTCAGCACCTCACAGAATTGGACCAAAGTAAGAGCGAGACTTCAGTTAAGTTGTATTTTCTCATGAACTAGAGTATTGGGTGTTTAGTCCAAATCATTCCATCCTTTAATAGAACTACATGCTGAGTATATTGAGGTAACTAAAGAAGTAAGTACACAAATGTTTCTGAACAGATTTATCCAATTTCTACTGATACCTGGTATTAATTTCCAATATTAGTTTTATTCCAGCAGTGTATGGCACATGTTTATAGTCAAAACTTGGTATTCACAGACTCGCTAGGATACTCTTTAATTTGTTGTTCTTGTCTCTTTTCAGCATTAGTGATTCAATTTCTTTACATATTATTTTCTGAGCACTAGAACCATGTCCTGATGCTAGTTTAATCTGCAATAAATTCAGAGAAGTTAAAGATAGAAAAGGCATATTAGGTTATCTAATCTGACTCCTTACCAATTCAAGGCTGTTCACTATTGCACGTTCACAGCGTTTTGATTGGTTTAGGTTAAAATGTTCCATGCAATGGGGCTTCCACCTTTTATTTCCTTTGGGATATTATTCAGCAATCTAATAGATTTTACTTTCAGTTAGTTTTATTAAATGTTCCTGAATGTAAATTGGCATATTCCTTTTTACTGAAATGTGACTTGTTTTTTGTTTAGTTTAGGTGTTTTTTTCCCTCCTATTGCTCTGGTAGTACAGGTTTAAATCAAGTCACAGATTCTGCGTCACCTAATTTCCATCTAAACACTCTGTTTCCTTTGAATGTTTAATAGTCTGCATTACAAAGCAAGGAATCAATGTGCTTCATTTTTTTTATTTTGTAACAGAATGTTCCCCCATACCTTTTGTATTGTCAGTTGCTGCGGTTATGTTCTTTACAAATGTACTGCACTTTATTCTCAGTGATTTTACAATTGTTTTATCCCATCTGCCCTCAGCAACAGTCTGAGTTGCTCATATTCATGTTTTCTAACCAGGATTCTATAAATAAGCACTTTTGCAGAGACCCCTAAGAGTGGAAAAGGGAAGTTAAAAATGCCAGAAGTTGCTAAGAGGAATGTTCAAAGGTTCCCTTTAGGTACTCTTCAAGATTATTTAAGTGGTCAGTATTGAGTGCTCAGAAAACCAGGATAATTTTCAAAGTGAAATGTGGATAGTGTATCTAAAAAAATATGTTAGCAGTAGTGATTTTGTTCCTATGTGCTGTCATATTTCCCATACTTGTACTCCCGTCTATCCATAGAGTTTATGCCTTTTTACTGGACCCTGCTTTAGGGGAATTCACGGACAAAAATGGTACTCTCCTAATGGAGAAAGCATGTTCCAAAATTCAAGGTTCCTGCACAAATACTCTGGACAAATTCCACAGCAGTCCTTGTGGAGATTTTTCAACATCTACTTGGCTTGTACCTACATATTTCCTAAGGCTTTCATTCTTCACCCACTTGTGAAGTATGATGTAGCCATGTGTACTGATGCTATCATCTCCATATCCCAATCAACTCTTGCCCCAATTCACGGTGCTTCTTCAATACAAAAAAACCTTGTGCACAGTTTCTACCTCTCAACGTTATTATCTAATCTACCTACATATCTATCTAGGTTTTTTATATCCCCCCACTGTAGAATCTGAACAACTCCCATGGCTTAAAACACAAAGATATCTACTCCTTTGGAAAGCTCGCCCGCCCAATGATCATCAGTCATAGATGAGGCATGTGGCATTTTGGTATCACCAAGTGCCCCTGGCCCACATTGCAGTAGATAGCACCAGAAGCTGAATCTTAAAGTCGCTTCAGTGCCATCTCACAAACACCTCACAGAAAATGGTAAATTACACAATCTTGTGCACCAGCATCCCAAAGAGAACTATAAATATTATCAACAGACCTTGTTCCATTCACACTCACTTTTTATTCTCCTCATTATCCAAATATTTATTTTTAAAACATCTGTTTACATTGTAACTATGCCTCTGGGTTGATTGTTTTCTTACTAAGCACATTTTCTTCTAGCTTAACAGAAGAGCTAGTGACATGTAGCTCATCCATCAGTGGACTTAACTAGTGCCATTTGAGGCTACGTATGTGGGTCGGTCTGTGTATATTTGGAATTTCTCTAGGGGTGCACATGCTGCAGGAAACCCAGTGAGGTACTGCTTCCTGGGCTCATTCTCTTGCTCCCCAGCTTAGCTGTGCATTTGATCTCACTAAATGATATATACCAGGGGCAGCCTTTTATTGCCACTGAGCGATTCTGAAAATACAGTTTGGGATCCCATTCTGTAAACCACATCCCAACCCCACCACCTTGAAGGACACATTTTCCAGGATACTATGACATTTTGGGAGTTCCCCAAACCCAATTTTGAAAATGTCCTGGATGTGTAAATTCCAACTGAACCCCTATATTGACACCCAACCGCCTAGTTGCACATGTACTGCCTTTTGAAAATGGTGTCTTAAGAAAGCTATAGGAATACACAGATTACAATGCTTGTTTATTGGTTGGCAAAACCAAACTATTTCTAGAACATATGTTCCAGCTTTTTTCAGTGAACGTTCTTAAAGAACAGCCCACCCATCTTTCACACTTATCTATGGCTATTGCAATCATTAATAGCAAATTTCCCATTGACTTCAGTGGTTCAGGAATTAAATTCTAAAATCATTAATTAAAAAGTGATAATAACAAAGTATGACTGGGTCAGTTTCCCAGTGCAACATTTCAACTGCTCATGACAGGTTCCTTTTTAGCAATAAGCAGTACTGAATGACCTAAATATAAAATGACTGAAGATGTACATGCTATTCTTCACCAAATGACAGCAACATAATATCATAGAGTAGCAGAGACGCTTTGTCTTAAAATATAAGTAAGTTGGTAATCAGCTCTCAAGTCATACCGGAATGTTCCAGAACATCCTTCCAGCACTCTTTTTTTTTTAGCTGGAATGGCATTCCTGTATTTCTGACAGAAAGAGAGATGGCGGCTTGGTACCCTTCACAGGTTAGCGAGCCACCATCTCTCCTTCCGGAGTGTTTCTGGAAGCAGAAGAGATAGAAGAGGAAAGGACGCCATCTCCTCACACAGCTTCCTCCACAACTTCCACTTCTGGGCCCACTCTGGAAGGAGAGATGACAGCTTGATGACAGGTTACTGAGACACCATCTGTCATTCCAGAACTGGGAGCGGGGTCCAGGGAATTTCTAGCACTTTTTTTTTTTTAAGGACTGGAGCACCGTCAATAATTATATTTAGAATCCAAACGCAGTAGGATTGGGTGGATCAAGATGAGAGATGAAGTAACACCATTAGCATTATTTCTGTGTAACTTTCATGGTTGAAATGCATGGTCATTCAAAGGCAAAGGGATTATCCCCAAGTCTTAAGAATGTAGGATAGTTTCTACAATGGTTGTGAACATTACTCACTGGTGGTTTTTAATGTAAAATGAAAAGACAAGTCCACTTCAGCTGTTTAGAAGAGTTGGTAAATTTCTTACACTGGTTTTGTAAATGTGTGTTCTTTTATACCAACTACTAGATAGCATTTCCAAATAATGATAATACTTAACATTTCATATTCTCAAAACTCTCCATACCTGTTAGCTAATTAATCCTTACAATAAGAACCTGAAGTAAGCATGAAAGTATGATTATAGTGAGGCAGACAGTTAAAGTGACTTGCCTAAAACAAACAGAGAAAGGCATTGTAAAAGCCAAGATTACAACTCAGAAAATGTCTTGTTCTTAGCCCTGTGCTCAATGCAATTGACTGTTCTAGAGTTGAGATACACTTAGTGTTTCTATTAAAAACACAATTTCCAGGGTTTAATATGGCAACTGTTTGAAATTGCAATAGGCTGAAACTTGACACACAAGTTGTCAATCCTTATCCATTTTTTTTTTATTTTGTTAATAACTTTAATAGCTATCAAATAGGACTGAATAGCTTAGGCATTTTAGTTACAGAATGGCAAAAACCGCTGGCTTCCCTTTATATCTTTTATGTTTTGTATGTTCTTATGGATTTGATTATTTGTTTTATTAACATAGGTTTATATGTTTTTGTATTAGAGTATATTTTGGCTGTAACACAAGGGACCTGCATGCCACATCCTGTATATTGAGATAAGGCAAAGTTAGCATACATATGTTTGGGACCTTTCACCTAGATAGAGGCTAATGAGCCAAAGCCTAAGGTCCATCTATAGCTGTGACATAGAGGTTGCAGGTTGCCATAGAGGCTTTCCTAAGTTCATACTCTTTTAAACTTAACAGGTACGCCACAACTTAGAACTTGGGAAGAACCAAAATCACCAGTTAGAACAGAAATAACCAATATGATACCTAACCACAAAAGGGCCATGACAATGAATTGACTATATGATGATAAGTTGAGATCACTGATATACTAACCTATAGGAAAAAGACACTCCAACATTAGTAAGGTGAGGAAATATAAATAAGGAAAAGGGAAACAATCCCCTACTTGAATTATGCATCGAACATAACAGCATCAGCGTAACATATTATAGAAGTGGCATCGCAGCCTTGGGCAGTAGGAGAAGGAGATGTAGTCCTTGGGAGGTGCCATAATGATGGCCACTGATGATGAGGGGGAAGGCGATGGTGAGGAGGAAGACGATGGCTAACATTTCAGGTTGTTCTACAAGGGATGGTATGAGTATATGGATGTGCAGCGGTACATTCTGTAGTATCTCTATCTACCTTATTGAGTTGGGTGTTTGTGACTGTGCTAAATGTATTAATAAACTATATTTGTAAATATAAAAGAGTTCCTATAGTGTGTGTTGCAATTGTGCACATCAGGGTTCCCAACTGTATAATAATTTGAATAATACTGGGCCTGATCTTGGGGCAAGAACCTGTCAACTCTCAAAGTGATAACTACGGATTCTTAAGTAAGCAATATAATTAATACATAATCTAAAGATCAGGCAACATTCTCTCTTCTGTGTATAACTAATTTCAAAAAGTTAGGAGCAGGGGGACTGGATCCTGGGTCTTCCAGCTGTTAGCAGAGTACTCAGATCACCAGGCTACATGGTCATTCTCATGCTGTTGCCTCTCGCTCTGGCCCAATAACTTTTCTAATTATTTAGTCACCATGGAATAGCTTTACCAGGAGACCGGAGGGAACCCCACTCAGAACATCATAAAACCCAATGTCTAGGGCACTCACCTGAGAGGTGGCAGATCCCTGTGCTAAAATGTGTGAAGAAAGTTCTCCTTGTCCTTTCTCCTCCTCTCCCCAGGTTATTGACAAAGCTGCATAGGCTCCTAACATCAAAAGGAGGTTCAGACCTGAGAAAACCCAACAGAGGGTAGTGCCTCTCTGCAGCCCCGACTTAGGTGCCTATCTCTAAGAGAGGTACGTGACTTAGCACACATCTCTTGGCTTGGTACTTCTCATTGGCTAGCTTAGGCCTCGTATGTTCATTTGTGAATCCCATTCTGAGGTGCTTACCCCTCCACATTCACTGTATAGGAAGCCTAGATGCCAAAAGCAGGTTGAGTGAATTTGACTGATTTTCCAGGCTCCTAAAAGTTGTGTGTTTCCACACCTAGCATCACCATGCATGTTCCTTTGTGAATCTATTCCTAAGTGACTTGGCCAAAGTCACACAGGGAGAGCTTGGAACTGCACCCAGGTCTCGTGAGTTCCCGAATAGCACCTTTAACACTGCATCATCCTTCCTTAATTCACCTTTATTTGAGAAATGGAACCATTTTTGCATAGAAATAGACTTAGTTTTGACTGCATAATTTACATACATTGTTCACCATCAATAAGACATGATTATTCTAGTTATACAGTCTGGGTTTGTGCAATTCTACAGGTATCTTCCACTTTAACTATAGGGAATACTATGGTATCACTGATATCCTGGTCCTTGGACTCAGGATGAAAATAGACTTTTGAACTGGGAGCACAGAAGTCTGAACAAAGGGAACTCAAACCGCTGATATATAGTGCTCCCTTCAAGAAGACACTGAAGATAGAGAAGGCACTCCTGGGATTTTTGGAGAGGCAAGCTTATGCACAAAGCATGCATACAGAAGGCAAGAAAGAAAATGGTGAGTGAACCAGGTTGTTCATAAAGATGGAAGCCTATGTAATGGTGAGGGTTCAGAGGAGGAAGGAATATGCATGAGAGTGGGGCTCGCAGGGCAGAGCACATGGGAGTGTCCTACTAGGGAATTTAAACAATCCATAGAGTAGGTGTTTCTATGGATAGAAAGAGACATCAACCATGACACTATCTCCTACAATTATCCGAATTTCTCAGAGGGTGATGGAACAACTAGTAACTACCAATCACCCACAGTCGCAAAGTCTACATACTGTTTAGATTCTGTTTTATTCTAGGATTGTAGCACATTTTGGGGAGAGGGGCTAAAGAGAAGGACATGTAAAGTGGAACATTAATCTTTTTCGGAACTATCCAGTGGCACATTTTCTACTTACGGCTTCAGAATAAAAAAAAAAAATAAAAAAAATAAAAATCAATGGCACATAACTGTATTCAGTTTTGCAACATCCATCTCTTCCTTTCTAAATTTCATCCAACACTTTTGGATTTCTTTATTTAATATACATATCCTTACTTTTGTCTCTCTTTACTATGCTAGACAGACAGAATTTAAAGGAGGTGAGTGTCAGCGCTTTGACCAGCTACAGTAAAAGATTAAACTAAAAGCTCATGCCTCAACAGTTTAGTATTATATTCTCTGTGTTAAAGCAAATCAGCATTATGGAATTCCTTTCATATATCAAGATAAATTGAATTCCCCATTTTTTTTACTTCTCATAAATAATTTGTGAGACATCATTTTTTCATGTAACATTATTCTTTTTCTTCCACTGCATTTGCCTTCAAAGCAAAAAATCAATGATAGCAGCTAAAATTGACATTAACATTTCAAATTCTCTTGTTTTTGCCAGCCCACTTCTGTTTTTCACATATTCCTATTTGAGAAGTTATCTATTAAAAAGTCTCCAAGCTGTTCCAATAAGAAACATTTCTAGTCTAATCTATGGATATTTTGATCCCTATTTCTATATTGACTTCTTATGTTGTGTTCCTTACAAAAGTTGCATTTTCCCTGCCATCTGTAGTTTTAAATATCCCATAGTATAAAATACCCTCCACCAGGTTTTAAATCAAAATTACCTCTAGTAGCCAATTACTGGCAATCACTACTATCTACTTAATTCATTATAGCAGTATTGTGTGTTCTCCCTGTGTTTTAATTAAATAATTAAAGGTTATAAATCCCATCTCTTTATGTCATTCTTTTTAGTTTAGTAAAGTCTATAGAAGTGGCCCCAAACTTTTCACGTCATGTCCCCACCTACCCCGTCTGCAACCCCTTCCCATAGAGCCACGGTTGGAAGCCAGGCCAGAGTGGGGTCGCAGCTCCTGCGGGGTGCAGACAGGAGTAAGGGGCCTGAGGTTGGGGCCAGTGCCGCAGCTGGTCCAGGAGCCAGGGCTGCAGCAGGCCTCCGGGGCAGAAGCTGGGAACGGGGCTGGGACCACGGCCAGGGCCAGAAGCTATACAGTTTGAAGCTGGCAGCAATATAATTGTAGCCACCTTGCATTACTTAAGCTCATTGATAATTTACCACTAATTTCCATTGTAGACAACCATATAAGTAATAAAGTACCAATACAGCTTCTTAAGTGAATTTCTGTGGCTTAGACTACTAGCAACAAAGCCAGTTGGCTTGGCAGGTGGGGAGCTGAAACTTCTATTTTTATGACAAACTCTGTGTATTTATGGTTACCTCTTGCTTTCAACCCCAAGCCTGCACCATTTGTGTGTCTCCATGTGTCTGTCTCTTCTATCCGTTGTGCACCGTCCATAAGCTTTCTGGGGGAGGCACTGTTTTTTTTGTTAGCTGTTTGTACAGTGCCTAGAACAATGGAAGCCTGATCCTTGATTGTGATTCCTAGTTCCTGCTGTAATACAAATTATAAATAATGTAGTGCAATACGTGCTGCAGCTAGCAGGGATATAAATCGGGGAGAATTTGGCCTATACAATTTGTGCGTAGTTAGGTGTAAGTGAGTCTCTGATCATGTGCTTCTGGCAGCAAGTACTTACTGCTCTTTATCTCATGGCTTAGCGCAGTGCAGGTGCAGGAAAGTCTCTCTTTTCATGCTCCCATTGTGTATATATACACACACACACACAATGGGATATCATGCATTTTTATTTAGCCATAAATTATTCTCCGTGCTTTTCCCAAATATTTGGTCTCAGCAGCAACTCAAGGAAATGTTGCTTTTTAACAATCCCATAATCATATTAGTTCTTAATCTGCTTTCTTGCGTTTCTAAAACATTTGTAATTTACCCTTGACAGGGTAGGAGTCCTGATTTGTGCCTTTGTTAGACTACTCCTAGGCCATTGTGATTCAGCTCTCATGGAGCTTCAGAAGAAATCTATTCATCAGCTGCATCTTGTTCAACATCCCATAGCAAGGTTCTTAAACCACAACAAAAACCACATTTCAACCCATTCTGTCAGAGCTTCACTGCTTTCCAGATTGCAACAAAATTGATTTTATGGGGGTTTATGCAACCCCCATCCCCTTTCCTTACTTTACTACCATATATTTCTACCTTCTCACTTTTAATCAACCTCACAATATACTCTGCACAATCAAAATCCAAATTGTTGTTTGGCTGTTCAGTCATACAGAAGGTTTGCGGGGGTCCCTCACTGATGCAGTTTTCACCATTATTGTATATAGAGAGCTTTTTCTGAAACAGTAAGTCTCCATGACTTCAACTAAATTGACAGTTTGATTTTCAGCTTGATATTGATCTGATATCAAATTATATTTCTATGATGTGAGACACTTTATTGTACAGTATATCAATGGAAAGCAATGTACTGGGCTGTTTATTTACAAGTACGGTTAAAACAACCCATAATATGAGAATCGGTGGAGGGGGAGAGAGTGAAGAGAAGAAGGAGGCCAAGAACAGCCCAAAGGAGGCAAGAGGCAAGGACTAGAGAGTTATTCAGCAGAAAATATTGGAAAAGATTCCTAAATATAGTAACTACATAGGCAACACCCTTAGCACTATCACAGAAACAATAAATCAGTCAAGGAAGCATTTTGAACAACATTGAATTAATTGAGAAATTATGTTATGAAGAACAGACATTTTAATGTTAGATCATCCTATTTAACGAATGCTTTGAAGTATAGTTATATGTGAGGACACTAACAGCTTACTACCTGGCATTGATAGTAAATATACTTTATCCTGAATGACTGCAGGGGTTGGGTGGCAGAGGGATTAAGATAATTGGCAAGACTCAAAAGTAGCAAATCTCCAGGATCAGACAGAATTCAAGACAGGGTACTTAAAGACAGCAGAGTGTTTACCAACAATAGAGAGCTTTCAGGAAGGAGCTTTGCTGATTTTTCATAAATTTTGCATTCAGAAATAGGCATTACTTTCTCCTTTTGTGTTGTTTATTCCAGTACAATCTATATACACAATCTGCGTTACATAATAAGTGCTTCTGAATATTAGAGTCTAAAGCACATGATAAAACACAAAATACTTACCAAACTAATTTAAAATGAGTCTTGCCAGATCTAACAAACAAGAGGGAGTACTTTGTGTGATCTTGGCTAAATTGCTTTGCTGCTTTAAACATATTTTCTTGCCACACCTGATAAATATTATGATTTTGTTATATTAATAGTAATATAGACATGGAGCAAAAACGAAATAACATTAACATTAACATTATGGAGCACTTAATAGTGATCACTTAATTAGTTCCCTGCCATTGGGGACTCAGGCACTGGTGCACTTTGCTCCGTCATATTCTCTTCTGGTGGGCTGTAATACTTTGGTCTCATTTCAGTTGATGGATTTAGAGCAATGATGGGCAACCTGAGGCCCGCAGACCACACACAGCCCATCAGGGTAATCTGCTGGTGGGACGCAAGAGTTTGTTTACATTGAGCGTCTGCAGGCATGGCTGCCCACAGCTCCCAGGGGCCACGGTTCACCATTCCTGGCCAATGGGAGCTGTGGGAAGTGGCAGCAGCACTTCCCTGCGGCCCATGCCACTTCCTACAGCTCCCATTGGCCGGGAACAGTGAACTGTGGCCACTGGGAGCTGCAGGCGACCGTGCCTGCGGATGGTCAATGTCTGCAAAATGTCTCATGGCCTGCAAGCAGATTACCCTGATGGCCCGCGTGTGGCCCGTGGGCCACACGTTGCTCATCTGTTGCTCACTGGTTTAGAGGGTGAGTGAGGGGTGGTGTTGCTGGCCAGTGATATACAGGAGGTCAGACTAGATGATCTGGTGGTCCTTTCTGGCCCTAAACTCTGATGGTATCACTCCATGATTCTACTCTATAAATATGTCAGGGCTCAACCCCCTGGAGAGAACAACAAATTAAATAAACTGAAAAGAAAGTCTGAAAAAAAATCCGCAAAATTTAGTCAGCCTCTCAGGAGAATATTGTGTTCCTAATGAAAAACTATAGTATAGATAATGATTAGGTAGTTGGTAAGTTGTGATGACCACTACTACATCAATATAGCTGTACACCAAGGACCATATGCTGTGCCTGATACAGACCAGGCTCAGACTTCTCCCTTCTCAGAGCAGTGTTGCTCTAAGGTGCAGTGCTACAGCACGCTTCCCCTTGCTCAGGGCTCATGACAAACCTGCGATTTAGCAGTAAATTAATAATACATTTTACAATTTTGTGAGGTGTGCAAGTACATGTCCAAGTAGCACAAAATAGTTACTGGCATGGCATGTTGTTGCCTTTAATATGTAAAAGTAGAAGCTCCAACAAGTTAGTTTACATGAAACAGTAAATCAGTGTACTTGATTCACTAAAGCCTTGGCCTCTAACTCATTAGCCATTTTTTGCCTGTGATCTTGTTGCACCTAAAACTCCCATTGGTTTGATGAGTGGAGCAAATCTAATAGTCATACACAGGCACCAATGGGAGTTTGGCATTAACTGTGAAATACTATTTCCAGCATATATTTCCAACGGTTCTGCTCTAAACTCTCATTATGTTTGCGGCATAAATTCAGGTTGTTCAAACTGCTCATACTGAAGTCCTAAAGTGTATGAAGGTGGTTTCATGCCTAGGTCCTATTTGTACAGTATACGGGGTCTGATTCTTCAACATCTTTCCATTAGTGTAGTCATCTACACTTGTGCAAAATGAGTGTAATATGCTACCAAATCAAAATGGTGTAACTGACAAAGGGTGAGCCAGCAGAAAAATAAGGTGTTTTTTAAGATTTAAAAATAATATATACAATCTACTTTTTAAAGCAATGCTGAAAGCATGTTCTTTTACTGGATTTTTTTCAAATGAAGAAATGAGCAAGAGTATCTGTTTTCCATTTTCACAGAGCATGCATTGCAAACTTCCATCCTCAAGTGAGAATTATGTCTTAAGACAGTACTAATATGTTAGCTATATCATATATTTAACAATCTGTTATGATAATTCAATCTGGAATGACTCCAGCCATCCCTCATTCAAATCAAGAAAAAGAAGCAAGAACTGTATTGTTAAGAGAGCTCTGATTTACATTTACCACTGAGAGTTTTCTATAATGGCTACTTATCCATGATGGCTTATATATAATCAAAACATTTCTAAGGCAAGCCCATAATCCTCAGCTCTCTTTTATTATATTGTGTTTCCAATTAAAACACACACACAAACAACTGACTTTAATATCCCAATATTGATAGTACATTACATCTGGCATAGCATTTTTATCACAATGTAGAAAATATGAGTTACTGGGCTGTAATTTCCTATTTATCCAAATGTGAATTTCTGTGGAAAGTTTGGTAAAATTAGGTTTGATCGTTCCTGAGATGTCTGACCATGAAAAACAACATCAAAAACCCAGGTGTTTTACAGCTGTTTAAGGATCAGAGCTACAGTACTCTGCTGGAAGGACTCCCACTGTTAGCAATGGGAATTCAGCACAGGGGAATTGACATCTAAACCTGCAAGGTACTCCAAAAAGTGATGAGCATCTCCAGTTCTCATTGGTGCTCAATGCCTGTTGGGATCAAACCTTGAATATCTCAAACACTCATGAAGATCAACAAAAAGTTTATTGTATTTAAAATGTCAAGCCTTTTCATGGCATTATTCCTCAAGGAAGTCAACTTCCTTTACTATGCACCATCATTTTCTTTCCATATCAATACGATTTATTGATTTTTGATCACATAAAATATTCAGGTAAAAGCTCCAGCAAAACTTTTCAGGCAGGATCAGCTGGGGCTGTCTTTGAATTAGAATAGCCTTACAATATACCGTTATCATTAACAATATAGCAACTAGTCAAGAGACAAAAAATAAAGCCTAAAAAGAAAAGGATCACATAGTAAAGAAAATAGACAAGTAAGAATTTAGTCTCTGGATTTTGACAGATTTTCTAATTGATGAAGCCAAAGTTGACTTCAGTTTTGCAAAATGTTGTGGGATACTTAGCATGAGTGAACAAGAGTAAGCATAATACCATTCGAAGATAAAGTTTTGTGCTAACATTATATATAACGTGTAATACATATTAACATAGGCATTGGCAAGACAGCCCCTGCTAGGCCACATGATTATTATTAAATCAGGACGGTTCTTTTGCTAAATTGATATATGAGACAGATATAAGAGCATGTGTGTGAGATTTATGTTGTTTTAGCAAACTGAGTAAGCATTTAAATAATTAAAGCTATTACTCCTTGAACTGGAATAGGAATTAATACAGTGTGACGCACAATGTTACATACTTGAGGAGTTAAAACAGAAATATTGAGTAGTGACACTACAAGTGAGGTTTACAAACATATTTTTATATTTAGATGCAACACAGTACATTTATCCATATTATAGGTTACCCTTACAGCTAGTTGTCACCACTTTGTGAGCGTCAAAGGACAGGGACAGAAGTCTAGCTTTTCTGTCTCATTGTACAGGTCGAGGCCATCATGACCACACACTTGAGTTGCAATGTCAAAAACATTGCATTTAGATATGTATTGATATCCCTTAATGGAACAGCAAGCCATCATCTTAGTGTATGCACAACATGCCTCAGGTGGCATGTAACCAGGATTTATCAGTGAACTTGGTCCACTAGTTGGATCATTAGCTTCCCCGGCCCAGGTCCAGGTATTGTTGGGGAGTGCGATGTGAACATATGTAATTTGCCTATATGATTTAATTCATTGTCAATTTACAACAGCTTCTGTTATACATAGAAGACATGCCATTCTGCTAATTGCTTATCATTAATAAGATCCGGCAACTTCTCCCTTTTTCAATATTTCATATGAACTATTGTTATGGTAGCTAATACATAAAACTTTTAACCAGTGTAAATAGTTTTTCTACCCACACAATTTCCCCTTGTTTTGTTCTTTTTTATGATTCATTTATTCATTTTTACTTGTGTTTGGTTAAACAATTTAGCAAACTTGACTTGTTCGGTTGTGCACGTTCCTAGTAAAATGGTATTATATCAATTAACAATGACACATTTGCTTTTACACAATAAACAAATTCAGTCATTTGTTTATTGTGTAATTCATTCAGTGATAGAGACTTAAAGTGACAGGTATATACATAAACTCACTTTGCTTCATAATATACAGTTTAAATAATAGACCTGGCCCGGCTAGTGATCTTTATAATGTCTCTGTAGCTGATTCCCTTTAACTATGTCAAAATGGAGTTATGATGAGGGCACCTTTCAGTAACTTGAGGGTAAAAAAAAAACACAGACAAAAGAGGAGAATTGTAATTAACTCAAAACCAAGCATTACATCCCCAGGAAATACCAAGTTAAGGTTACAACGAAAAGAAGTCCAGACCTTTTTTAAATATGGACATGCACTGTTAGTGCACTCAAAAAACCGTAACTCTGCCATTTAGTGACATCATTACATAATCACAACTAAGGCACTTTTTTCATCCCAGATTGAATGAACCTGATACTTAAAGGCACATTAGGGTTTATTTGTTTTGTGAGGGCCGAGTGTTCATTTTTTTTTCCCTCTCATAATGTTCACATTGGTGTTTCATTATTAAATAAACCAGTTTTTAAATTAATTATATATATATATATATATATATATATATATATATATATATACTAGGGCTGTCGATTAATAGCAGTTAACTCGCATGATTAACTCAAAATAATTAATCATGATTAAAAAAATAATCGCTATTAATCGCAGTTTTAATTGCACTGTTAAATAATAGAATACCAATTGAAATTTATTAAATATTTTGGATTTTTTCTACATTTTCATATATATTGTATTCTGTGTTGTAATTGAAATCAAAGTGTATATTATTTTTGCTTACAAATATTTGCACTGTGAAATGATAAACAAAATAAATAGTATTTTTCAAGCAACCTCATACAAGTCATGTAGTGCAATAGCTTTGTTGTGAAAATGCAACTTACAAATGTAGGCAATTTTTTGTTACATGACTGCACTCAAAAACAAAACTATGTAAAACGTCAGAGCCTACAAGTCCACTCAGTCCTACTTCTTATTCAGTCAATTGCCTGTTTACATTTGCAGGAGATAATGCTGCCCTCTTCTTATTTACAATGTCATCAGAAAGTGAGAATAGGCATTTTTGTAGCTGGCATTGGAAGGTATGCCAGATATGCTAAACATTCATATTCCCCTTCATGCTTCATCCACCATTCCAGAGGACATGCTTCCGTGCTGATGACACTCATTAAAAAAAAATAAGCATTAATTAAATTACTGATTGAACTCTTTGAGGCAGAATTGTATGTCCCCTGCTCTGTTTTACCTGCATTCTACCATATAGTTCCTGTTATAACAGTCTCGGATAATGACCCAGCACATGTTGTTCATTTTAATGTGAAATTTCTAAAAATAGCTACAGCACTTGACCCAAGGTTTAAGAATCTGAAGTGCCTTCCAACATCTGAGAGGGATGATGCGTAGAGCTTGCTTTCAGAAGTCAAAAAAGAGCACTCCGATGCGGAAACTACAGAACCCGAACCACCAAAAAAAAAAATCAACTTCCTGCTGGTGGCATCTGACTCAGATAATGAAAATGAGCATGCATCAGTCCACACTGCTTTGGATTGTTATTCAGCAGAACCTGTCATCAGCGTGGACGCATGTCTTCTTGTGTAGAAAGAATAGTAAATATGGCAGGCAACCAGCTTGGCTTAACAGTGAAATCCTTGCTGATCTTAAACACAAAAAAGAAGCTTACAAGAAGTGGAAGACTGGACAAATGACCAGGGAAGACTATAAAGATATTGCTCAGGCATGTAGGAGTGAATTCAGGAAGGCCAAATCACACTTGGAGTTGCAGCTATCAAGAGATGTTAAGAGTCACAAGAAGGATTTCTTCAGGTATGTTAGCAACAAGAAGAAAGCCAAGGAAAGTGTGGGCCCCTTACTGAATGAGGGAGGCAACCTAGTGACAGAGGATGTGGAAAAAGCTAATGTACTCAATGCTTTTTTTGCCTCTGTCTTCACGAACGAGGTCAGCTCCCAGACTGCTGCACAGGGCAGCACAGCATGGGGAGGAGATGACCAGCCCTCTGTGGAGAAAGAAGTGATTGGGGACTATTTAGAAAAGCTGAACAAGCACAAGTCCATGGGACTGGATGCAATGCATCTGAGGGTGCTAAAGGAGTTGGCGGATGTGATTGCAGAACCATTGGCCATTATCTTTGAAAACTCATGGCGATTGGGGGAGGTCTCGGAAGACTGGAAAAAGGCTAATGTAGTGCCCATCTTTAAAAAATAGAAGAAGGAGGATCCGGGGAACTACAGGTCAGCCAGACTCACCTCAATCCCTGGAAAAATAACGGAACAGGTTCTCAAGGAATCAATGCTGAAGCACCTAGAGGAGAGGAAAGTGATCAGAAACAGTCAGCATGAATTCACCAAGGGCAAGTCATGCCTGACTAACCTAATTGCCTTCTATGACAAGATAACTGGCTCTGTGGATGAGGGGAAAGCAGTGGATGTGTTATTCCTTGACTTCAGCAAAGCTTTTGACATGGTCTCCCAAAGTATTCTTGCCAGCAAGTTAAAGAAGTATGGGCTGGATGAATGGACGATAAGGTGAATAGAAAGCTGTCTAGATCATCGGGCTCAATGGGTAGCGATCAATGGCTCCATGTTTAGTTGGCAGCAGGTATCAAGAGGAGTGCCCCAAGGGTCGGGCATATCTTCATTAATGATCTGGAGGATGGTGTCGATTGCGCCCTCAGCAAGTTTGCAGATGACACTAAACTGGGAGGAGTGGTAGATATGCTGGAGGTAGGGATAGGATACAGAGGGCCCTAGGCAAATTAGAGAATTGGGCCAAAAGGAATTTGATGAGGGTCAACAAGGACAAGTGCAGAGTCCTGCACTTAGGATGGAAGAATCCCGCGCACTGCTACAGACTAGGGAACCAATGGCTAGGCAGCAGTTCTGCAGAAAAGGACCTAGGGGTTACAGTGGACAAGAAGGTGGATATGAGTCAACAGTGCTCTTGCTGCCAAGAAGGCTAACGACATTTTGAGGTGTATAAGTAGGAGCATTGCCAGCAGATCGAGGGATGTGATCATTCCCCTCTATTCGACATTGGTGAGGCCTCATCTGGAGTACTGTGTCCAGTTTTGGGCCCCACACAATATGAAGGATGTGGAAAAACTGGAAAGAGTCCTTGAAGGCAGGTCCCTGTTATAGCCTCTGTCCTTCATTCCCTTCGAGATTTTTGCAAATATTTTGGCATTTCATCTTTTGGAATGGAGTTCTGATAGCACAGATTCATCTCCCCATACAGCGATCAGATCCAGTACCTCCCGTTCGGTCCATGCTGTAGTTCTTTTGAGATTCTGGGACTCCATTGTCACCTCTGCTGATGAGATCTGCACAGTCACCTGTGCTGATCAGCTTGCCATGGTGGCCAAACGGGAAATGAAACTCAAAATTTTACAGGGCTTTTCCTGTCTACCTGGCCAGTGCATCCGAGTTGAGAGTGCTATCCAGAGCGGTCACTATGGAGCACTCTGGGATAGCTTACAGAGGCCAATACCATCGAATTGCTTCCCCACTACCCCAAATTCGACCTGGTGATGTCGATTTCAGCGCTAATCCCCTTGTCGGGGAAGAGTACAGAAATCAATTTTAAGAGCCCATTAAGTCAACAAAAATGGCTTCATTGTGTGGATGGGTGCAGGGTTAAACTGATCTAACACTGCTAAATTTGACCTAAACTTGTAGTGTAGACCAGGGCTAGGAGTGGGCCCTAAGATGTATCAATACTTCTCCAACTGTTCCACAGCAGGACTTCTTTTACTTCAACTAGCTCAACCACACACTGCCACTGGCAATATGGGAAGGACATGACGGTTGTATCTGTGAAACTCTTGGGGCTTGATCCCTTGGTTGAGCACCCATGACTTAGCTCATTACTGTTGAACTGGATGTAAAGTTTCAGTGTGAATATACTAATAAATCCCATGTTTCTTACAATGCCAGTTTTGTTAAAAGAATATTAAATCTGTAATTTTTCTTTTAAAGCCCTGAAGAAACTAAAAAGCAAATAAAAAAATCAAACCTGTCTTATTTGTCAGAGTTGGCCAAGGAGCCCTTATGATCCATGACCTTCATGAGCTGAGTAAGACTGCATATTTTCCTTGCTGAGCCTAAGGCAAAGCTGGATAGTCTCTCAGTTCCCCTTTCCTCTTCTGTTTTTTATGTTAAATTGCTACAATATATTATGTTCAATGACACCTGAGACTTGAATAGTGAATTCTTAATGTCTACAGAGGGAAATAGATATGTAGAGAATAATAAAAAAAACCTCACACTTCAATATACTAAGCATAATATTCAAACAATTACATACAGAAATTAAAAAGCCAGACAATTACATTTCTCTACTTAAAAATGCAGAGACACAATGATTTATTAATTATTTATTTCTCCTGTTAGTCCACTTAAATTTTGTTTAGGAGATTAGCAATGGGAAGATAATGAAGTAAAGTATAAGACATGCTTGAGTGCGTGTTCCTATACTGACGAGGTATGGTAGAATTCTGCTACCAATAAAGACAATAGCAAAGGAAACACTATTTCACTAGGAGCGTGGTGAAGCACTGGAACGGGTTACCTAGGGAGGTGGTAGAATCTCCATCCTTAGAGGTTTTTAAGGCATGGCTTGACAAAGCCCTGTCTAGGATGATTTAGTTGGTGTTGGTTCTGCTTTGAGAAGGAGATTGGACTAGATGACCTCCTGAGATCTCTTTCAACCCTAATATTCTATGATTCTATGAAAGCGTTCATTGACTTCAGTAGGAGGAGGACCTGGTCCATAATCTTACTGATCAGTGTGGATGTATTTTCATGGAAAATTAAATTTTAATAGTATCCTTGCTTCACTTTTATCAGACCAAACTGGAATACAGCTGTTCAGTGTTTTGTGTCAGAGTGAGAGATTTCTCTGCCACCAGTTTTTCTCCATAGACTAAACTAATTAAATACTGGAATGGATTTCAATGGAACAGAGATTTCAGACCTAATAAATCTGCCTGTGTGTTAAGATACTATGTCACTTTGGTACTTCTTTCAATAAAGTCAGGAGGGATTGATCCTAAAGACTTTTTAATCAGTGTTCATGACATTAGTAATATTTTTTTCAATCCTGCCCTATTAAATGGATTGCTTAAACATGAACCTCTACTACACTATATTAAGCAACATGAGCTCGATGGTCAGCACATAAAACTGACAGACTGTAGTATAAAATTCACTTAATTTTTTTTCTTGGAAGTGTCACAAGAGAGACTGATTTTCATTGCTGCAGTGCCTAATAGATCATGACATTTTACCACAGTGTATAGCTGAAAATGTGCTGCCCAAAAAGGATGTACACCAATTTTTTCCCCTTGCTGATTTTACAAAATGCCATTTAAAACCTAGTGGAGAAAGTCCATTTTTGTCCTTTTTTATAATTCAGTCTGTTTCACATTTATGATTTGATTGTATGTAACCTTCACTCTGGTAAAGAGACAGAGCTGTACGCATGCTATTATGGTATGATACATCTGGGCCCTGATTCTACAAACACTTCTGCATGTGCTCAACTTTCAGCACGGCAAGTAATCCCATTGACTTCAATGAGGGAAGTCACAGTGCCTGCATTTAAGTATGTGCATGACTAAACCTTTTCAAGATTGGGGCCTAATTCTATAAATTCACAGAATGCTTCCATTACATGTTTCATCAATTCAAATTTTATCAGGTCAATGAAATGCATATGTTATGATGTTTGTTAATGAAGAGGTTGCCTTTCAGATATTCCCACATAATCCCCAAGCAAGATTTTCTTCAAAGGCCCTTATTCTAGAAACTGCTCCACAGTAGGTCAGACCCTACTTGCAGAGTCTCATTTGCAGATCAGAAACCAAAAAGTTTAATCCAGCACCAAAACAGAGTTATCTTTTGGAACGCCGTAAGTCTAAGTCCTGAGTTTTCTTTTGTTCTTCTTTTATTAATCAAGCATTGTGCTGTGTGCCTGGAAGGTATAGTAGGAAGAAGGTCTGAATAAAAATTCACAGAGCTGAAGTGATGTTATTAACAGTTCTTCTGTTATCCTGTAGGTCACTTCATTTAGAGGACAAAGCTGTAAATCTAGTCAGGATCCCTCAGATGCTAAGTCAAAGGTTAAAACAAGCTACGGAAAATAAATGGCTAAACTGCTCCTATGGGAGCTTTCTGTGTACGGTATGAGTTTCTACAGCAACCACAAAGCCAGTTCCTGAGTTTAACCCTAATATATTATGCTACATTACCTATAATTTGGCTTGGCAGAATGTGATTTTTATTTAACAATTTTGACAGATAATATCAATGTTTATTTTTAAACATTTTCAATTCTTATCCATTTAAAATTTTCACAGCTATGGGAAATTAGGGGGAGGTCAGACAATGGGAAGAGTTAGACAATAACTATTTAATGACAGTAGACACTGAGATTCAACAAGTTAAAGCTTTATACTTGTTAAAACATATTGTCAATATCACATCAAAATATACAAAGTAAATATCCTTAAATCAGTCTCCAATAAATTCTCAAGCAGCATTTTCCTTATGTTGCCTATCTGTCACCTTTGATTATCATTTCTGGAAATATTTTTATAGGTTTGTGTGTACAGTGAAATTGATGTTTACTGACAAATCTAATCCTTTCAAGCCTACCTATGATTTATTATGCCAAGCTAGTGTATTTGCATGGCCTCCTCACCCATTATGATATTGCATCTATTTTTTACTTTACTTGCCTTACTTTACAAGTGGACTTTTAAGGTGCCTTATAAGCTGCATGAACTGTCAGATTTATGTGTGTGACTAGCACTTACACAGCAGATAAACCAACATATCCCCCTGACCTTGACAGCTTCAAGGACAATATTCTTTACATGAAAATGAAATGTGTTGGAATAATGTCTACGAAGTACTGTACTATAACCCATAGAAAAAAAGGAGAAAAGCAGGTGTTTCTGCCCTAAACATATTTGTTAGGGACAAACGGCAGCTTATGGCAGGGGAAAACTATAATTAATATTATTGTTGATTTATTTATATAGCATCATAGAGGCGTATGGCATGTTATAAGCAAAGATAAACACAGACAGGAAAATTAGATTCTGTTCTCCACTATATTGGTATGAATTTGGAAGAACTCTGTTATCAAGATCTATATCACTGTAAATTAAATCAGACTCCAGCCTATGGAGCTTACAAAAAAAAAAAAAGTCCCTGATCCTATGACCACCATATTATTATGGTGTCTAAAGGCACCTACTAAAACTGGGACCCCATTGTGCTAAGTGCTATGTGAACTCTTGGGGTAGTCCCTTCCCCCAAGAGTTTACAAAGGGAGGAAGAAAGGAAGTATTGTTATTCCCATTTTGCAGCTGAGCGGCACAGAGAAAAGTGTGGCATACATAGATAAGTAGTTTGATTAGGCAAGGTTATGATCACACTGGTCTGATCCAGTGAAGTATTTAATCTCATACCCAACTTTAATTACTTCCAATGAATACTCCCATTAAAATCCAGTGTATAAGGTGGCTCATGATATAGCCCTAATGGTGAAATCCATTCCACTTGCACAGAGACCAAATGAATTTAATCCTCCCAACACGGGAGCAGTGACCAAGTGGGGATGAGATGCAAATTATTTGGGGGTACAGATCATGTGGCCTCTTCCCAGGAATATCCAGAGCACACACCCATCATGGCCTATGCAAGGTGGGCAAAGAGATCCTTTGAGTGGCACACAGGGAATACACAAGTATGACTGCATGTCTGCCATACCCAAGCTCTACCTACATAGCACTATGACAGGATGAAGTGAGGTGGAGGCCAGAGAGAGCAAGTGAGATTAGAAATATGCAGGAAATAGAAACATGAAATAAAGTTAATTTTGTAAAAATGCAAGATAATATATATAGGGAAAATAATCTATAAAACCTCTACAAAATGGAAGAGAGAAGCATCAGTTCTGAAAGAGATCTACAGTTTGGAGGAATATAGTAAATTAGACATTTGACTACAAGGCTATATGATGATAAAACAAATCAGTGAATTTTTTCACTGTATATGTAAATATAATAATGTATCATATCACAAGGCAGGAATGCTATAGTCCCTGTCAAGAAGTTTCTGCTGTGAAAGTACCTGGTATATACTACATCCATTTCGGAGTGTCATATTAGTAAAAAATATTGAACAATTAGAGAGAGTTCACAGAAAAACTTCATAAATGACCAGGTAGATGAAAACACTGACTGAAAGGAGAATTAAAAGAGCTCACCATGAACAGTTTGACTAAGAGTCTGATCCAAAACCCACTGCAGTAAATGGGAGTCTGTTGCCTCCAGTAGAATTTGGATCAGGGGCTAAAAGGCATGGGGAGGCACATCATAGATATCAAACTCTTCACATTTTAAATATGGAGATGTATTATTTCATGTGGTTCATATATTCATTTTGGAGCAAGTTTTATTGACTTTTTCCTAAGAGCTTAAGCCACTTTTGGAAATGGAATTTAGGCTTCTCAAACACTTAGGCAAATTTGAAAATTTTACACAGCATCCAACTGCAATATGCATTCTTCAGTTTATTCATTCATGGAGGCACACCTGAAATCTTGGAATGTCAGACTAAAAAAGGGTAACATTTGCTTGCTCCTTACATAAATTGAACAATGCAGGAACAAGATTATATCGGTCACAGATGAAAATACTATATTTATATCTCATTGTATCTATTCATCGTTGTATGGAACCCAAATCCTCCAGGGAGTATCATAAATCCATAGAGTTCTTGGATGCTATATTTTCCATTTAGATCTCTGATTTAGCTGAGATTCATAGAAATCACATATTGCCAGAAAAATTCCCTAGCTGCAGTAATTGAAGAGTGAAATTTATTCCATTTAAGGCTGGCACTAACATATTCAGATCTACATTTTTGGGTGGTACAGTGCAGTTGTTTGGAGCTGATTCACTGCTACGACTATTTGATTGAAACCAGTGCAATAAGGGTTAATGGGTTAGGTGTGTTAGATTAAATAAATGTGCCCCTAGACAAAGTGAACTGTGTCTCCAAGAATGTAAAGAGAGAACTCTTGCTTGAATATATCTCTATATGACAAGACCATTTGCTGAAACCTCCCATGGGAAGAAAGAGTTTTATCAGTCCCTTCTACATTGGATAAGGCTTTTTATAATTGTGTATGTGAATGATTTTTGTTCACAAAGTAGAAGTGGTGACTCAGCTAATTTATCAAAGATAAATCTTGTGATGTAAATTTTGGACTGGGACTTAAGAGACCTGAGTCCAATTCCTGGAGTTTCTACATGTGACCTTGAGACAGTCTCTCAATCACGAAGTGCCTCAGTTTCCCATCTTCTGCTTGTATGTTGTATTCCTTTCTCACACTCTTTATCTGTTTTGTCAATTTAAAATGTAAATTTTGAGGACAAGGACTGACTCTTACTATGAGTTTGTACATTGCTTAGCACATTGGACTCCTTATGTTGGTTGGGATGTTTAGTCACTATTGGGACCTTTAGTCACTACTGCTGTACAAGTAATAAATACAAATAATCGAGAAGGAGGGAAATAGAACTCAGTGAGAAATAAATAAAATCTGGAAAAGAAGGGAAGGGGACCTCCATAGGCAGTGCCATGTAGGGTATGTGTAGTGACATGCTACAGTGAAAAGCTGTGTCCACACTGCGGTGTGTAGGTGAAAGCAACTGGAAGGGGGGAGGCAGTGGGAATAGGCTACAGGAGCAGGACACTACACTACTAAAAATATTAGTGTAGATGTGGGAGGCACTGCATGGGGGTGTAAAGAGCCACACAGGGTACATACCCTAAGGTTCTGGTGTGTCTGTACTCAACTCATCTAAGCAGTCCCTTACTGTCTACATGAATATTTATATCCGTGCTAGTGGTGTGCACAGTGTATGTACTCTCCATGCCGCCATAAAGACTGTGCAGTGTAGGCATACCCTGTGTGAGAATGTGAATTTGAGAGAACTGCGACTATATAAGTTAAAGATCAGAAACAGATGTTGTCTCAAGTTAACGTACAATATGGCTACAAAATATTGTATGTAGCTAAACAACAACAAAGACCAGGAAAATGACAAATCTAGGTTGACAAACAAAAATATTCTCCCCCAAAGAATATGCTCAGCAAAGTCTGAGAACTGGTAACTTGTGGAAATACCCAATTTTCAGATAAAGACACATCTATATTTTATGTTTGAGCATCTTTGAGGTGTTGCCCACTGATCCAGAGAGGGGGCCAATCCAGTTCCTAAGGACCAAAACAAGATGTGGGTGATCAAGACAAGACCTGTAGGAAGAAGAACCCTGAATACCCTCTGTCTTCAGCCCAACTGCTATTTGTCTTGTGCCAAAGAGAAGTGTCTCTGGAGGGCTCACATGAAGTATATCAACACAGACATGTACTCAAGTAAACATGTCTAGGTGTGACACATCTAGCTCAGACTCAAGTAATGTTTGGTAAAACAAAACAAAACAAAACCACTACACTACACACAGCAATTCCACTTCCTCAGTTGAACCCTTACAGTTTTCAGAATCAACGAGAGAGTGCATAAAGTAGTGCTTATGTTTAATCCAGTTGATTTGCTGAAATAACTCAAAAAAGTTTTTTTTTTACATTTTACTATTTACTTGGTTATTGGTAGTTAAGCTTAGATCACTTCATACAACAATTATACTGACTTCATAATTCATGTAATATGTGATGTAACTCATGGGTGCAGGATGGTTGATTTTGCAATATGAAGACTACTTTTATTAAATCTTTATTGGAGGTTTGCCTTTTTATTTCTTGTTGTCTGGTGAGTATTAATAAAGATAGAACCTTCTGTCCTGAATTAGTATTCAGAATATTTGTGCTGGGTATGCTGGTGGCTTGTGGTATGCAGCAGGTCAGATTACGTTATATGGTGGTCCCTTATCACCTTAAACTCTATGACTCTGATTTAGGCTTCACTGTAGAGAAATCAGCCTACTGATAAAACTCTTCAAAGTTTAATAAGACTTTGTTTAATTTAGTTCCCAGACCCTATTCCATTCACTTCTGGTCAAATCTTCACAATTGTGAAGATGTGCATGTCTGGAGAGGGGTTTCATCTATAATGGAGGAGAAGAACACACTAGTCAATCCTCAGTTAGGTCAAAGGTTGATGCCAGCTTCTTAAACATAAATAAAACCAAATTTCCGAAATGAATGGTGCATATCTATTTGAGATTCACTGCTATGCAAAGAGCTAGCGCAATGTCATTGCACCTCTGAAGACCCACTTAAGCAATATGTTGAGGTCTTCAGTGGGACTTTCGTGGTATATGATTTGTGTAGCCTGGGGTGTGGGGATTTTCTAAGTATGATTTGTTCAAATATCTACACAAATTTTATGAGAGACACAAGGCAAATGAGGTATGATATTTTATTGGACCAACTTCTGTTGGTGAAAGGGAAAAGCTTTGGAGATTCACAGAGCTCTTCTTCAGGTCTGGAGAAAGTAATCAGAGTGTCTGAGCTAAATACAAGGTGGGACAGATTGTTAAGCGTAAGGATTAAACATGTGCTGTGGGAGACCACTTAAAATGAAGTGGGAAATAAAGTATTAACAGGCAGCATGGCATGTTATACGTTATTGTAATAAGCCATAAAACCAGTGGCTCTGTAAAGTCTATGTTTTTTACTGTCCTGCAGAGTTATGAATTTAAGGTCCCAGGTTTGTCTTTTAAAGGTGTGCATTTTTATGTTTAACAATCATATTTAGCTCTGACACTCTGGTTACTTTCTCCAGACCCGAGGAAGAGCTCTATGAAGCTAAAAAAGCTTTTCCCTTCCCCAACAGAGGTTGGTTCAATAAAAGATAATACCTCACCTACCTTGTATTTCTTATATCCTGTGACCAACATGGGTACAACTATACTACAGACCACAACGTTTATGTCAGGCAATATGCAACACATACTTTCTGACCTGAAAAAATGCAAAGTGAAATAAAATTTCTCAGTCTCCAGAACCTTTTAAAATAAATAAAGATCTAATCAGCTCATATTGATTGTATGGCACAATATCCTGCTGCTTAATGAATGAGTCTGGTAGATTTTCATTTTATCAATCAAGGCAAGGTAGTAACAAAATAAAATAAAACAACTTTGTTTTTGCTTTGCATCACTGGGTTTCTACAATTGGAAAATGCTATGAAAAAATGTGACTCAAAATACATGAGAAACTAAAATTGTAAGTCATTAACTGTTATAAATATGGTACATTTAGTAGACAAATGAAAACTTTGATCAGTTAAATGTAACACAGAGGCCCTATAATTTATGGACAAATCCTGAGATGCTGAACCCTGTGGTGAATTCCTGAAAATTCCCATTTATGTTAATGGGAGTTGCACCTGCCCAGCTGCAGGTGCTCAGGATTTCCTAGGATTCAGCCCTTAATTAGTATCTTGGACTATTTACTCCAATACACTTTAATAAGCCATCAAGTGCATAGGCAAAGGTACTACTGAATGGCTTCTAGATTATGATATCTTGTGGACAGGAATGGAATAAAACTTATAATTACCTTGTTTTCCAGATGCTGTCGTATCAACAAATTTAAGAGATGGGGAAAGTAAGTCCGTCAGTTTGTTTACAGATGATGATTTGCTTCAGACTGCTGAGATTATTAACATTTTATTCTGTATCCAGTCAGGACCCAAATATAGACAGCAATGCATAGAGTTTGGTATCTGACTCCTTGGTATCCTAAATTATTTACTTATAGATGGTAGCTGCGCTGTCAGACGGACTTGGAATCTCAAATGGAAGGTATACTGCTGACATATCAGTCCTGGGCTAGGCATATTTTTTAAAAAATGTTCAGCCTAACAAATCAGAGACTTTCCCTCTGATTTATTTCTGGAAGGTCAGCCCTGTAGAGTGATTCTTAAACTCTTCAAATGAGGAAAATACTTTCTGGTGCAGATTCTCTGCTTCACATCCTTCTCTTTGCATTTGTCAGGGTTCAGAGGACCCCAAAGTTTTTAGCTGGGGAATAACTCTGGCTTGGAGCTGTCCACAGCAGATGGATTCTGGACAAGACAAGGAACTGAAACTACTTTAGTGACCCTGATGGATGATCTCCTTCTATGAAAGGAGACATCCAGTCTCATCCACTTGAACCTCTTTGCACCATTAAATACTGCTGACCATGAGATACTGCTGTCTCACCTCAGAAAAGTAGCAGGCATTCAGGGTAATGCGCTAAAATGGTTTGGAGTCCTGCCTGGAAGGACACACCCAATAAGTAGTGATGGGAAATTGCATCCCCTCCACTAGACCCTTCGCCTGTAAGTTCCACACAGATCAGTTCTTTCTCTGGTTCTTTTCAACATCTATATGCAGCCATTAGATGTACAGGTCAGATGACATGGACTCAAGTTAAAGCATAGAATAATAGAATATTGGGTTTGGAAGGGACCTCAGGAGGTCATCTAGTCCAACTGCCTGCTCAAAGCAGGACCAATCCCCAATTTTTGTCCCGGATCCCAAACGGCCCCCTCAAGGATTGAACTCACAACCCTGGGTTTAGCAGGCCAATGCTCAAACCACTGAGCTATCTCTCCCCCCAGTATGCAGATCATGCAATATGCATATCATGCACAACTCTGTTTATCCTTCACCACTTATGACCATACCACTACAACCAAGATGGCCCAGTGCTTGGATGAGATCAGCTCATGGATGAAGAACAGCTGGCTGAAGCTAAACCCAAGCAAGACAGAGGAGATGATGGTGGGTACAGGGAAGCATTTTAAAGTTCAAAAACATGGTGTGGTCTTTGTTGACTGAATTTTGTGGATTAAATGGGGCACACCAGTAACAGGACAAGAGCCTTCCACTCTCTGATTAAGCAAAGTTTATTGACTACACAAGCAAGCAACTATTAACTGTTCACAGTGCTCTAGCTCATGCAGTCCTAGTAGTGAAGTCCCCTAACGGAGCTGGCCAGGCACCGGAATGAATCCTCAGAGTTTGCACTGATGGATCTTGATGGCGGCATGACAGAGTTTCAGCAGTCTCAAACTGTCTCAGAAGTATCCGATACTTCTTTTCACAATCTGTCTTTTATACTCTGCTGTGTCCTGGGGCCGGTTTTGTTCAACATCTTTATTAATGATCTGGACGATGGGATAGATTTCACCCTCAGGAAGTTTGCAGATGACAATAAGCTGAGGGGAGAGGTAGATACACTGGAGCGTAGGGATAGAGCCAAAGAGACCTAGATAAATTGGAGGATTGGGCCAAAAGAAATCTGATGGGTTCAACAAGGACAAGTGCAGAGTCCTGCACTTAGGACTGAAGAATCCCATGCACCGCTACAGGCAAGGACTGATTGGCTAAGCAGCAGTTCTGCAGAAAAGGACCTGGGGATTACAGTGGATGAGAAGCTGAATATGAGTCAGCAGTGTACCCTTCTTGCCAGGAAGGCTAACGGCATATTGGACTGCATTAGTAGGAGCATTGCCAGCAGATCGATGGAAGTGATTATCCCCCTCTATTCGGCACTGGTGAGGCCACATCTGGAGTATTGCATCCAGTTTTGGGGCCTCCCCCCACTTCAGAAAGGATGTGGACAAATTGGAGAGAGTCAAGCAGAAGGCAATGAAAATGATCAGGGGGCTGAGGCACATGACTTACGAGGAGAGGCTGAGGGAACTGGGCTTGTTTAGTCTGCAGAAGAGAAGAGTGAGGGGGGATTTGATAGCAGCCTTCAACTACCTGAAGGGGGGTTCCAAAGAGGATGGAGCTCAGCTGTTCTCAGAAGTGGCAGGTGAGAGAACAAGGAGGAATGGTCTTAAGTTGCAGTGGGGGAGGTCTAGGTTGGATATTAGGAAACACTATTTCACTAGGAGGGTGGTGAAGCACAGGAATGGGTTACGTAGGGAGGTGGTGGAATCTCCATCCTTTAAGGTTTTTTAAGGCCCGGCTTGACAAAGCCCTGGCTGGGATGATTTAGTTGGTGTTGGTCCTGATTTGAGCAGGCGGTTGGACTAGAAGACCTCCTGAGGTCTCTTCCAACCCAAATCTTCTATGATTTTATGTGTTGTCTTGGCAACTGCATTGTTTGTGCTTTTTTCCACAGTTCTCTGGAACCTTCTGTAACTTGTTTACTATATTTCCGCCCCCACCCTTTGGCTGGTTCTAACTAGTCTCATCCAGTTTTATAATGACCTTCTGTAACCCAGCAGGCCCTGGGCAATTTAGAGTTAGACTAACCCCTTTTAATTTACAACAGTCTCCACTGGTTGAAAGAACACACCCACAATTGTTTCAATTCAGTCAAAGTACTCTTGAATTCCTTGCTGACACTAAGCTCTCACACAGCTGTACCCATGAGTAACACTTCCTATCATCTCCAGTTGACTAGGGGAGACTGTGTCATCCTGGTGGATGATTACTTGACCTCAGTTAGTCACACCTCTGTCACCTTTTGGCTGAACTACATCAGTGTGATGTACCTGGACATGAAGCTTTCAGCACTCAGGAAACTCCAACTAGCAGAGAACACTATAGTGCATCTCCTCAGCAACACATGGTACCACAAGCATATCAAACCTGTCCTCCACTCTCTACATTGGCTGCCCATAACATATCAAATCAAGTTCAAGGTCTTGGTCCTTATTAGTTATTATTAATTATTTATTATTATTATTATTATTATTATTATTATTATTATTACATCTAGGATCCCCAGTCACTGAACAAGACCCCATTGTCCTAATTGCTGTACAAACACAAAACAAAGAAAAACAGTTCCTGCCCCCAAAATCGTATCTTCAAGGTGCTCCATGAACAGAATAAAGCTCCAGTGTGAATAATGTCATTGAAAACTTTGCTCCTCAGGCACAATGGAACTCTTTAGAATAAGGGTAAAACTAATCTGAGAAGAAACAAAACAAGGAGTACTTGTGGCACCTTAGAGACTAACAAATTTATCTGGGCATAAGTTTTGGTGGACTAAAACCCACTTCATCGTATGCATGCCATGGAAAATAAACTAGAAAGATATATAGACACAGAGAACATGAAAAAATGGGTGTTGCCATACCAACTCTAATGAGACTAATCAATTAAGCTGTGCTATTATCAGCAGGAGAAAAAAAAAACTTTTGTAGTGGTAATCAGGATGGCCCATTTCAAACAGTTGACAAGAAGGTGTGAGTAACAGTAGGAGAAAAATTAGCATAGGGAAATTGTTTTTACTTTGTCTAATGACCCATCCACTCCCAGTCTTTATTCAAGCCTAATTTAATGGTGTCCAGTTTGCAAATTAATTCCAATTCTGCAGTTTCTCGATGGAGTCTGTTTCTGAAGTTTTTTTGTTGGAGAATTGTGACTTTTAGGTCTGAAATTGAGTGACCAAGGAGGTTGAAGTGTTCTCCGAGTGGTTTTTGAATGTTATAATTCTTGACATTTTATTTGTGTCCATTTATTCTTTTGAGTAGAGATTGTGCAGTTTGGCCAGAGGGGCATTGCTGGAACACGATGGCAAATATCACATTGGTAGATGTGCAGGTGAACGAGCCTCTGATGGTGTGCCTGATGTGATTAGGTCCTATGATGGTGTCCCTTGAATAGATATGTGGACACAGTTGGCTATGGGCTTTGTTGTAAGGATAGGTTCCTGGGTTAGTGTTTTTGTGGTGTGGTGTGTGGTTGCTGGTGAGTATTTGCTCAGGTTGAGGGGCTGTGTGTAAGCGAGGACTGGCTTGTCTCCCAAGATCTGTGAGAGTGAGGGATCATCTTTCAGGATAGGTTGTAGATCCTTGATGATATACTGGAGAGGTTTTAGTTGGAGGCTGAAGGTGACGGCTAGTGGCGTTTTATTACTTTCTTTTTTGGGCCTGTCCTGGCGTAGATGACTTCTGGGTATTCTTCTGGCTCTGCCAATCTGTTTCTTCACTTCATCAGGTGGGTATTGTAGTTTTAAGAATGCTTGATAGAGATCTTGTAGGTGTTTGTCTCTGAGAGATTGGATCAAATGAGGTTGTATCTTAGAGCTTGGCTGTAGACAATGGAATGTGTGATTTGGTCTGGGTGAAAGCTGGAGGCATGCAGGTAAGTATAGCAGTCAGTAGGGTCTCCGGTATAGCATGGTGTTTATGTGACCATCAAGTGAAGAAACATATTGACAGAGCCAGAAGAATATCCAGAAGTCACCTACTCCAGGACAGGCCCAACAAAGAAAGTAACAAAACTCCACTAGCCGTCACCTTCAGCTCCCAACTACAATCTCTCCAGCGCATCATCAAGGATCTACAACCTATCCTGAAAGACGATTTTTGGGTTCATTCCGTGAACGTGGAATGAACTACCCCAGGAACTAAGGACCATTTCAAATCTCACTATCTACTGCTTCAAATGCAAGGCACATTTGTTTGACCTTCCCTTCTCTAACATAAATACATAGCAATATGTGTGTGTACATATATACACATATATAAACAAAGCACCAAAAAAAAACCCTACCCAAAACAATATAGTCCAGTGCACACACCTCTCGCTCTGGGGAGAGGATGAGAGAACAAACAACATGTGACAGGTGCATATTCACATTGCTTAATGCACTATGGGAAAGCAATTAGATATTATGGTGATGAGTATGGTATAAGAACCCATACAGAAGGGAAGGGAGGGGAAGGGAAGGGAAGGGAAAAGAAAAGAAAAGATCTGTACAGCTAGCACAGCCAGCTTCTACAACTGCTTCCACACAACTCCTAGTGCAGGGAGTTGACAAAGTGTGGGGTAGTTGTTGTGAATGAATGCAATGTGCTCTCGTAATTTTCATCTCACAGATGGTCCTTTGTGGGCCTTTCCCAACTGGCACATGTAAGAGCATCTCCCAGAGTCAGGTAGGAAATCAGGGAATTGTATCTGGCTCACTGACAGCCCCCCTTCTCTGATGTGCTTAGGAGAGGCTGGTTACAGCAGAGTATTTCACCTTTTTACTACAAGGAGATAAGTAAATGATTGGCATATCTCCACTTCTGTCACTATCCTTCCAAGTATTTCTAGTGAATCCATCATTATGGAATAAACACATATGCCCTAATTCTTCAATGAAAACTATTCCATTCCCCTTTTGTGTGGCTATGTTGTTGCACACAGCCCTCTTCATATTGTACAGCATATTTTAAGGAAAAGTGGCAGAGTTCCAGCTATCTAGAAAGCAAAGAAGACTGGAGATTTGTGAGTTTCATCATGAGGTTCCATCCTTATGAAAAGCAGTTGTGCGTGCTGGAGAAGCCCCAGTGACCAACGCTTATATGAAAAGCGTGTTCCGGATTATATTGGGGGGCAAAGAAAGAAAACCTGCACAAGGCTGAATGAAACTGAATGTAAATAGAATTAGTGAAGGTTGAAATATACATATGCATGAACATGCAGATGAAGTGTGGTGAATTCTTTAAACACATTCAGACAAACAAGAGGCAACCAGCTGCTGCTAAATCATCCTTGAAGTATTCCTTCCCAGAAAAGTCTCCTTCAGTTCATGTGAGTAAATTCTGATTGCTTCACAGTGCTCTTTACGTTTCTGGTCTTTTAATCAATTTCATAGTAGAAAACCATTCAATGTATTCTAGATATTTGTTGCACAGAATATTTATTCTGGTTTATTTATGGTATGTTTATTTAACAGGGCTTCTTTTGGATGAAAACTGAGTATGGTCCACATAATAGAAGGATCCACTTATCAATAGAAGTACTATATCTAGGGCTAAATTCATCCTAGGGTAACTCCATTGATCACATTAGATTTACACCAGGGATGAATTTGGATCTTGACTTTAATAAGAGACTTATACAATGTCTACTTGAAAAAATAATTCAAATTAATTTGGATTCTCTCTGTATTATTATTATTAATATTATTATTATTATTTGTATAAGACTAGTACTAAGAGATACCAACTGAAATAGGGCTGCTATTTTGTTAGGTGCTGTTCAAACATATAATAAGAGACAGTCTCTTCCCCAAATAACTTACATTCCAAATAGCAAGTCAGATAAAGAGTGAGAAGGAAACAGAGGTACTGTGAATTGCCCTGGACCACATAGCAGGTCAGTTCCTAAATTGGAACTACAACATAGGCTTCTTCAGTCCCAGTTCAGTGTGTGATATCTTCTAGATCACAGTAATGCTTTCTTATTGACTAAAGGACAGTAAAAGGGGTAGTTAGAATGGTTGTGGGGAAATATTAGTGCATTCAGGAGGGATTCTGTAAGGCCCATTTTATATATATTAAAGATATGGGATTAAAAATAAATAGAACATGCATACAATTATTGGATGATTCTTGAAAACCAAGAATGCTGAAGAGAGATCGTGGAGCAATATGGGAGAGAAAACAGGAAATTACTTGACAAGAAATATTATGGCTTAATGAGATTTGGGATTATAAATTCATGAACAGTAGTCCATCTCCATGAAGACCTGTATACTGCATCCTTGTGTGACTCTGAGTTCCTCAGAACCAAAAGTAGTCAAGAATCTGAAGAAAACTCAATCCCCCACCCTCCCGTCTATATGTAAGTAAATGGGAGGCATGGTTTGTGAGGAAAATAAAATTGACTATGAATAGTTTGGCTAGTCTATGATTTGCCTGGGATATAATGATAACAGGTATTTGAAGGGTCTGAGGACTAAAGAGATAATGACATTATTGAGGTTAATTAAAGGGGGTATAACTATATGGAATAATGTACATGTAAACAAAGTAAAGTTGATACCGAATACAGAGTCAGAACCGAATAATAGACATTTGACTGTAGAAACATATCTTAAGTGAAATGGCAGCCTCATCACTTGAGTCATTCAAAACTACCAGATAAAACCCACTCAATAATCTATTATAGGGAATAATCTTGCACTGGCAGTAGGATTGACCAGATGACTGAATATTGAAGGTCATGCAATTTTTGGTTTCTAAGAGAACATTTCACATTCCTCTACATTCACGGTCTTTATACTTTATAGTTTGATGGGCTATTTTCTTTTTGTTATAGGTCAGCTGCATCATTTTCCTCCCAAGCAGCCCAAATCGTTGACCCCCAAGGATATTCCGACATATAACTTCCTATGGTGGAACAGTCTTAACTTCACAAAAAAACCCACCTTTTTCTACCTGGCAAATCAGGAAAACCACAGAGCTTCAGATTTCTTGTGCTTTTCCAAGGAAAAATTACTTCATTTTCTTCTCAAAATCTGCAAGATGAAAGGGTAATTCAATCTGCAAGATGAAAGTTCAGGCCCTGGCTTCTTTATGAATAAAATCTACTAAGCACACTTTAAAAATAATAATAACTACATGCACATTTTTACAGAGATTAAAAAAACCCAAGCTGCTAAAAAGTTATTGCTTCCTTTCAGCTTGGCCCTGATTATTTTTAAAAGCTATAGAGTATAAATATAATTTGAGATTTTTCTAAACACGACATGTCTTTTGATGAAATGTCAATAGCTATCTGTATATTAGGAACTGAAAAGTCAACTGTTACCAACTCCTGCAAAACAAAAAAACCCCAAGAACTGTGCACAGAAAACATACAAAGGAGGGGTTCTCTCCTTTGCTCATCCCCCAATATGTCTGCAAGTTGAACATTAACATAACAAGAGTTAATAAAAGGCACAGCATGACACAAAGGAGTCAAATCTGTGCATCTTAAATTTACTAAAAACTGTAAGGGGATAGGAGACTTAAGGAAATTGTGTGAAGGTGGTGTCTAAAAGTGGGCAGACAGTTAATGAATAAATACAAACTTTTGGTTCTTATATAATATTGAGCTGCTGCAAACTGTAGCACATCAAAAATGAAAAGAAGAAAAGAAAAAGAAAAAGAAAAAAAGGTTTTATTCCAGCATCACATGAAATTTAACATGTAGTCCTGGCTTGACATGAGTAATTGGATAGACGAGAAAGCCTCATTTCTTGGAAAATTGGATTAAAGTAAATAGATCAGCAGGCTGAAAACAGAATGCCTATGCTAGTTAAGATAGCTAAATGGGTCAGTAAGCTAAGAGACAAAATGCATGTATGATCTAAGATAAGGGGGAACACCCAGAAAACCATTTACAACACAGAAAATCACAAGGAATAAGATAAGTTGGGAACGTAAAGATAAGGTAAAGAGTAAGTCATACGTGGACAGTGTGTGGACAGAGCATGCTATACAGGGATTGGTTCCTACAAGCAACCAAGACAAACCCAAAACTTGTGATCCAATGTATAGTAAATATGATGTGTTAATGTATAAAAAGGAAGAGGGTTTCTGTGCAACTTTGAATATGCCCTTTACCCACCCCCTACTTTTGGATCTGATCAACTCAGTGTAGCTTTGCTGTATGCCAGATAAGGAAACCTGAATGATGAGACTGCGGTCAAACTGAATTTTGAGGGGACTGAGTAGAAGAGGTCTCAGGAGAACCCCAAACAACATGGCAATGTAAAGATCAAAAACAAATCTCATCAAGATGAAACATAATTTGGTAAAAGCAAAAGAAGATCACCTGCCACAAAGAGAAACTGAAGGGGGAGGCAAGGGTGAAATGTTCTTTACCCTTCAGATTCAAGCACAGATGGATCTGACATAATAGAGGGATTACGATCCCTGTCAAACCCAAGGTAGAACTGATTTCCAAAAATGTTGTGCAATTGTTAAGTTCTGAAGATCAGGCAGCAATCAGCCATAAATGATGAAATTTGGCAACTAATCCATTTTAAGTAACAAGGAAAGATGGCATGGCCTCATGTAAAGTGTATAGTTTTGAAAAATTCATTTGAAAAGTTAGATGTGTTACAGAATTCAAGCATTAAAAGTAGTAACACTAGAGTAGTATGAGCCTCATTGTTAGGCACAGTCTATAATATATTACTAGCACAACAATTATGAATTTAAATATAACATTGGTTTAGACACTCTGGTACAGTGGTGGACAACCTGCAGCCCATCAGGGTAATCTCCTGGTGGGCCAGTCAGGATGCAGGTTTGGGAGCTCAGAGTACCCCTGGCTATGCTCAAGCCCAGCTCCTGCTCTAGGTTGCCATGCAGAGGTGGAGGGAACATCACTGATTCCTCTTGCTCCAGCCAGGATCCCATGTATGTCTTTCCTCTGCCTGTTCAGTGAAATTTTTCTCTGGCAAACAGGGAGATCATGATGTGTTTGTGTGTGGTAGGGGAGCATAAGCATTAAGGCCCAGATTTTTAAAATAATTTGGGGTTGTTGCTTCACTGAGCATTTCAATGCCTAAGAGAGTTAGGATCCTATATCTAATGTTAAAAAGGGAATTAGGCACTTTGGAGCCTAAACCTTATTGACTAATTTAGGATCAGCAACTGCTAAAAACCTTTAGTACTCTGGACCCAAGTCCTTCAAATTTTTGGGGGGGCGCAAAATAATACAGAAATGTTCTTCAAGTCACTCAGGAATTCTGGGAGGTTTTCTTCCACAAAACACCAAAATCAACATTACAGATCAGTAGCTTCCAAAAATTCCACTTTAAACATAAATCATGTCTCTGTTCTGAATGCACCAGAAAGACTGATCAGTTGAGCACTCTGAATGCTAAACCATCCTAGTGTTCTGCACGCTTCTAAATCAAAGATGGACAGCTTAGGGGAAAAAGAGCACCTATTTGCCTCTTTCCAAATCACTTCCGTCTGGAAACTCAGTCTGCCACGCTCGAGACTGAGGGTTCCATACTTTTCTCTTTGAAGTCAATGGCAACTTTCATAAACATTTTCAATGAAAGCAGAAACAAACCTTTAGTGTATAATCAAGACAGTCTGGAAGTATTGCCTGTGCTTGCAAATACTGGACCACCCTGAGGTTGGCTTCTGAGCAGATGTGCAAAGGGGGTGAAGATGCAAGAACTAATCCTATCCCTACCCCTTCATACCTCCCAGTGCGGGATCACCCAGAATTACAATCCTGTTGGTACTAGAATCTTTAAAAAAGCTAAGGAGAAGACAGAGATGGGCCATAGTCAGGTATAGCCTGCCCATTCCTAGATGGCAGCAGAAGCTGTTACTCCCCAGGAGCTCTGGGAAGCAACGATGTTAAAAAAAAAAAGATCAAGCAGGGGAGACCTTTTGAGAAGGAGCATGACCATTAGGGTCTGTTGCAGCCATAAATCTCACCTGCTGCAATGGCTTGCTGAAAACTACATAAAAGACAAAAATGAGTCCATGAGTCCAAAAAAATGGGGTGAACTCTTCTTATTTCAGTCATGTGCAGCTCGGTGATTCTCTCACTTTATGACCACCAGGTCAGATACTGTTGCTTGCCTTGAAGCAGCTACTCAGTCTTATACTGGAGATGATTTTAACAATGTCCTTTTATGATTTTCCTTTGGAGGTTTTTTTGGTTCGTTCACATCTGGATGGAAGATACAGTACAGCAGCTAAATTACTGTGAAGAAATTTCAGATGATTTGGGATTCAGAAATGGGACCTCTTTTTCACTTACCACAGTATCTTGTCCAAACTTTTTTCCATTATAACTTGATAACAAATCCAGTGTCCCCGTGGTAATAACTTTTCATAATTGTTATGGACAATGAATATCTTTACTTTCTTCTCCTGACAGTGACGCATTAAGTACAAACAGTGTAGCATGTATAATACATGCAGTAATTATTAAAATAGGTTTATGGACTTCTGGCAAACCTTTTTGCTAAAGCCGGAAAAAAAAGAGGGGAGGAGAAATAATTTTGCAAAAATTCAGTGTTATTTTCATACCAAAATGGAAGAATTTTTATTTCTTATTTTAAGAAAGAAAGAAAGAAAGAAAGAAAGAAAGAAAGAAAGAAAGAAAGAAAGAAAGAAAGATTAAAATGACCATTTCTGATGAAAACACAGAAAATTTTGAAAAAGTTTCTGGTTTTGGAAAAAATAATGCCATTTTAAATTTAAAAATGTTTTCAGTTAAAAAAAATCAAACAGCTTTACTTTTAAGTGTGACAATTTCTTGGGACACCATGGAAGAAATTCGAATTTAAAATGGGAATTTAAAAGCTTCCCTTTGGAGCACCTTGGTTCTTAGCGCTTTTGAAAATCAGGCCATTTAAACAAATATTTAGGAGCCTAATTTTAGCCACTAAATTTAAAAAAAAATCTTGGCTATAACCTTATTATTCTCTCATCTCCCACACCAAAAACATTGGTATAATTAATGTATCATGAAGCATATCAGTAAGTGCTGTATCCAAGGAGTGTGGGCCTCATCCAAAGCCCATTAAAATCAAAGGATAGACTCCCATTTACATCAATGGTCTTTGGATCAGACCCTAAATTGTAACTTTGCTGAGAGAAGGTCTCAAGGATAGAACTTTAATCATTTTTTATTTCAACGCACACTCGTATAAAACAAACAAATTCCCATCCTAAGCTATGAGTATCACGATACGCCCTAAAAATAAACTTTTAACATAAACACTTTCTGTTAATAACCCCCTAATTTTTGCCAGGCTTGCCAGGGCTGAGTCCCGGCACCTTTTGGTGTGGCAGTTAATATCCCTGGCACCACTGGCCTTGCCTCATCAGTTATGAAAGTAATAAAATTGCTTGAGCCCCAGCACCTCTTTCATTACAAATTAAGCATTGCCCAGCAGTAACATAAACATAACAAATATTCAATGTAAACCCCCTAACAGAATCCTCACCAGAGTATTTTCCATCTCTAAATACTATGGTTCTTTACCACTAAATGTTTTTATGTTTTATTACTTTGTATTTTTTGTAGTAGTTAAAATATAGAAAACTTTTCTTTTCCAATGTATGAGTTAGTTTAAATGTATAGGATAGGTTTAGTGTCAGATTCTATATAAAAACGGGGTTACACAACAACGGTCACTGTTATTGGAATCAGAAGGCAGGTTTTATTGTTTTGGGGTTTTTGTGTTTATACTGAATACTCAAATAACTAAATTTTAAGAAATGCAAATACAGTCTCATTATGTCATTATAAAGCTAGCAATATCAATATAATAAAAAGGTGAAAGGGTAGCTTACATTTGTAGACTACTAATTCAGTATTATACCTTCTGGAATTTTTTGTCATTTCTTTCTGCTTAAGAATTTATAACCTGGAGTAGGCTGGTAATAATGGGCTCTAAACCTTACAAACTCCCAAACCACTGGATTAAAGAATCTACTGTATATGATGTAGTCCCTGAAGCACATGTTAATGGTTTTGTTGAAAGGGGATCAATCATGGAGCAACCTCTCTATACATACAAAGTTGCAACCAAGGAGTCTAGCGTGGTTGATAGTTCACATTTTTTCCCAGTGTAACACAAATGTAAAATTAGGCACAGGATGCCCCAAAGTCATAATAGTCTTAATATCCAAATTATTTAATCTGTATAACATAGTTATTTTAGCTATTTAATAAAATATCTGAGTTGTTTGTGTTGCTGTTATTTAAATATATTTATTAAGAGAGATTTCCATAGGTTACCGCAGCTAACCTGGATAATTTGTTTCCAGATGTTCTAGACATAGCTGTAAATGGAAATGCAAGTTAGGTTTACTGGGGGGGGATAGGGGGGACTGGGTTTTTTGAGTATTCTCCACTTGTATTGGTCTCAGGTACACGTTTTTATTCTTATATTCTTGCCTAGCCCAAGGTTCCCCAGGTGAAACTTCGTAGGCTCTCAAACAAATGCTAGAGAAATACCCATCTCCCCAGGGATCCTTTATCACTGTGACCGTTAATCTTCCAAAGGGGATTGCACACATCAGCACCATGGGTAAAATATTTTAAATGGGAGAAGCTCTGTGAAAATTTCATTCCAAATAAGATTAAAAATGTAATACTTGGAAAAATACCCTCCATGTGGAAGGACTCTCCCGTGACCCTCGCAGATATCCCCGAAAGAATTTTCCAAAATATACAGTTTTTAAAACTTTAACTTTTTAAAATGTATTTATCGAGCATGAACAGCTATAATCCATCATCATTCTAGGACATGTCGGGGTGTGATATCAGTTCTCAGTTACTAATAAGGTACTTATAAGCAGTTTAGACCTCTAATTTAATCTACATTATCTTGATGAGGATTGTTCTCTGAATTCCCAATTCCATAGCTCTCTCTAAAAATAATACACCTCTCTGTAACAGACTCATACTGCACTGACTCATGCTTCTGACAATAATTACAATAGTGACAATAAAATCATAGCCAAAGTTTCCAGTGAATGGGATGAAAATCATTTAAAACTCTGGGAAAAAGAAAAGGAGTACTTGTGGCACCTTAGAGACTAGTGTCAGAGAGATCATAATCCTATCCAGAGAGCTGTGGTGGTGAAGCTGCGACTGATTTCTAATGTGTGAAGTAAATGAAACAGAGCCACGTTGTCTTATGCTTTATCAACAGGGTAACTCTGAAACCTGTTGAAATTTATACTTCTTACAGGGTTTTACATTAAATCAATTCACAGTGACAAAAAAGATCTATTTTTAAATATAGGTATGTAGTCCCAATTAATATTTTTTTTAAAAAAATAGTCCCTTTGGTTCAGTATGTTTCTTGATAGTTGCGTGTTCCTTTTGGCTCTGGGAACTGTCATCTCAGATAGAATGATAAGTCCATTTAGATTGATGTATAGAAGGCATGCCAAACCAGTCAGTAACATTGAGAAGATCTACTGACACTTAAAATAGAAAGAAACCAAGCCTCACCTGGGGGAAAGAGTCCCAGGAGGCTTCGCATGTAAGCTAACTTTAAGGAGTGGACTTTTATTGAGCAGTAACCTATAGCTTATTTTGAAATTGTTGCAATCAATATTTTAGTAACATTCGCCACAATCATGTGTAGAGGTATAACGCATAACATTACTCGCAAAAAGGGAATAAACAATGACTAATCATAAAGTGTGGAGGAAGCTGGAAAGTTACCAGGGAACAGGGAACTCGGATAATAACCTAAGATGCGAGTAAGTATGGTTGTACCAAAAGAGGGACATAGATAAAGATTAGAATGATAAATGATAAAGAATAAGGGTATAAATACCCTTACCATACAGAAACAGGAGGAAGTCAACCTGGAGATAGGATACAGGCTTCTAGTGAACTACAGAGGACCTCTTTCATAACTGTTGGTAAATGTACCCTTCTCTTTCTATGTGCTGTCTTTACTAAATGGTAAATCAATGAATCCAATCAAAGGTGACTTATCCAAGGTTTGTTATTATTGAACCAGTCTGGATTTGAGATATCCCCTCTCATTAAACATACAATCACAGTTAAAATTATATCATTTATTGGTTATCAGTTATTTGGTTATTGATTATCTAAAATTACTAATTACCAATTATTAATTATCAATAGATCTCAACTTCACATTGGATCACTTACTTCCATAGATATTTTTTTCCTATTGGAGCTTACTTTTACCATGTTTTCTGTTACTCTATAATAACACTTTACAGTATATATCTCAGATAGCACTAATGCCATTCTTAATGGGCACAAATCGATTAAATTCAATATCTAGGACAGGAGTCTCAAACTCAAATGACCACGAGGACAACATGAGGACTAGTACATTGATCTGAGGGCTGCATTACTGACATCTCCCCCCAGCCACCCTTGGCCCTGCCCTCACTCCACCCCTTTCATGAGGCCTCACCCTGCCCTGCCTCTTCCTACCCCTTCCCTGAAATCCCCACCCCAACTCAACCCCCTCCCTGCCACAGGGAGGGGAAGGAGGGATGTGGGGTGCAGCAGGGAGCTCAGGGCAGGGGGTCAGGGTGTGGCAAGGGACTCAGGGCAGGGGGTCAGGGTGCAGGAGGGGTGTGGGGTGCAGCAGGGGGTTCAGGGCAGGGGCTTGGGATGTAGGGTGTGGCAGGGGGCTCAGGGCAGGGGGTTGGGATGTGGCAGGGGACTCAGGGCAGAGGGTTGGGTGCAGGGTGCAGCAGGGGGCTCAGGGCAGGGGGTTTGGCTGCAGGAAGGGTTTGGGGGGCAGGCTCTGGCCCAGTGCGCACCATGGGCAGGGCAGGCTCCCTGCCTGCCCACCCTGCCCCCGCGTCACTCTGGCAAGCAGCCGGAACCTGGGGAAGGGGGGGCACAGGGGTCTGTGTGTTGCTGTTGCTTCCAGGCACCGTCCCAGCAGCTCCCATTGGCCGGGAACGGGGAACCGTGGCCAATGGGAGCTGCTGGGGGCGGTGCCTAGAACAAGAGCAACACACAGACCCCTGTGCCCCCTCTCCCCCAAGACCTGGCCACTTCCCAGAGCGGCACGGGGGCAGAGCAGGCAGGCAAGGAGCCTGCCCTGCCCCCGGTGTGTGCCGGGCCAGAGCCGCTCTAAGTAAATGCTGGGCGGGGGGACCGCTGGGAGCTGGCAGGCGGCAGGAAATAGCCCCGCTGGCCTCGTGTTTGAGACCCCTGATCTAGGAGGATTTGAACTATGCATCTTTCTTTAGTTATACTATTCCATACAGATGTTGATTTGCACAGTTTAAGGTATCTCAAATTATTGTTTGAATCCATCTGTGCACACTTGCAACTATACTTCTCTTCTGCTGTTTAATATTTTGAATGTGCAGCATAGCTAATTTCCAGCTGCAACATCTCTAGATTTTTTTTATTGTGCTTTAATTATAATAAAATATTTTCTGGACTGATTTCTTCCTGAGGCTCCAGCATGGACTTGTCAGTAAGTGACAGAATAACTGGGGAAGTGACTTGTCAGCTCTCTCCATTTTAAGAGAATGAGGAAAATCCCTACTACCTAGTGGTTACAGAATAATTTTTTAAATAAAAAAACCTGGTCATTAGTTGCCAATCCCTCCTTGACTTTCAGAATATATTTTCACTGCCATTGCTTTCACAGTCTTCCAACTTTTTTTAATTCTGAAAGCTTTGTATTTCTTTGCACAAATCCTATAATTTAGGTTCCACTCATATGTTGGTACCTGTTAAATTAGTTGATTTCAATTGCAGTTGAAGCACTCATCAATCCACAGAGGAGCTGAATATGCATGTGATGAGAAACTTCCATTAAAGTCAATGGGTGAGATTTTCACTTTCACTCTAGTCCCTTTATGCCCCTAACAGCCCCAGATCTAGCTGGTGGACAATTCCCCTAGTGTACAAACTACAGAAAACACCTACAAGCTATCGAGGACCCCATCACAAGCTCTTGAGTAGGGAGACTGTTGGAGGCAGGGATGTAGGTGAGAGGGGTTTGCTGGGCATAAGGCTTCATCACCTAATGCTTAGGTGATTCCAGACAGTGCTGTGGCCCATGGGTCAACCCCAAGAAGATTATTTTATGTAGAGAGACAACCCTTTGTCCTCAGAGCTTTGAGGCATAGCAAATAATTTCACCCCATGGGAACCGAGGGTACTCAACTCTAGGCAGGATCAAGCACCACATTAGGCACTAAGAATGTAAAGAGGTTCTTTGGTACTGCAGTCCAGTGCTCCACTGTTGCTATTATCACCATTTTCAATTGACCATCCCTTGTCTCCAGGAATTATTTTGATCAGAATATTTAACATGTTGAAGTCATTTAAAAGGAAGGATTGATGGGCTGGTTTGAATGAAAAGAAGAACAGAACTGAATGTTCAATCCACTTTTATACTAAATATGAAGCCTCTCTCAGCACTTCAAAAATAAATGTCCCTGTGCTTAGTAAACCCTGTAGAAAATCCTAACCACCAACAACTAAGGGACATGATTTTTCTGCTCATGGTGAAAACGGTAATTGTGCATTCATGCACTTTCAATTTCAACACATATAAATTAGTAGCAATTAAAGTACTCTGCACCTGGATGAGAAAGAAGACACACCTGGCAAGTCTACACTTGTGGTTGTTTAGTTTATGGCTGCAATCAAATTTTCAAGATAATTATCAATCTAATTGCACTTACTAATTAAGGGTTTGACTTGGGAAGCACTTATGCATGAAAAGAACTCTACTTGAGTAATACCACATGGAGAATTGGGCCCTTATCTAAACTTGTAGCTACATTTCTACTCAGTCTAAGATAGTTTATTGTGCTTCAGAAAGGGATATGAAACAAACAACAATTTCCCAATATCTTTTCTGTGGACTTCTGCAAATGTGTAATTGCTTGTAGGTGTAAATCATAAAGTACATTTAAGAGCATATCAAGGTTTTTCTTCTCCAAAGAGATCATATTTTTCTACCCAAATGCTCACTGAAGTGTTACCCCCCCGTCAAATAAAAGGCCTGACCTGGAATATAGACATTAACTTAAATACCAGATCAGAGCAAAAGTAGATTTAGCTTGTTAACCTGTTACCAACCACTGGCAATCACAGGTTGCTTCAGAGGTGCAAGAAACACTCTGGTGGGCAATTGTGGAATATCCTGCTCAGAGAAGAGTTTCCCCCAAACCTGAACACCTAGTGGTTGACATATGCGCCGAAATGGAAGGGATTATAACCCATGTACTTGTTTACAACCTAGAAAAATGTACCTTTGAATAATCTCACTATCAATATAAACGTCTAATCCTTTTATTTTCCGAATGTTACTAAGCCATCAGTTCAATAATATCTTTTGGCAGTGAGTTTTACAGGCTAATTTGTTTTGTAATATATTAAGATAGATAGTTAAGTTCAAAGATGACTGCAAAGAGTTACAAAGGGATCTCACAAAAACTGGGTGATGGGTAACAAAGTGACCATTTTTCCTATTTTTTGTATCCTCTTACCCAATTTATAATCCACATCAGTATTTTTCCTTTCATGCAGTGACTACTTAGTTTCCTTAATGGTGTCTTGAGATGGACTTTGTTAATGGCTTTTTGAAAGTCCCAATCAATTTGCTCAGTCTCCTTGAACCAGTATTTTGTTTTAATGCTCAGAGATCCCTAGTAGACTGGAAATGCAGTTTTACTTGTTGGTTTCTCTATCTCATATTATGTTCCTCCGATTGTTCTATAACTATATTTACTATTGCTTCAACCAATTTTCTAGGCTCTGACTTATGACTCATTGTTTTGTAATTCCCTGGCTCACCCTGAGTGCTTTCTTTAAAGAAAGTTACAATAAGTGCTACCTTCTCTTCCTCTGGTTTAGCAGCTGCATGATAGATTATATATTTTTCTAAGCAGCTCAGCTATTTCATTATAAATTCCTCTAAGGAACTCTTGGAAGAGAACCATCTACTCTGAGGACTTGTTGCTCTTTAATTTGTCAGTTTGGACCAGTATTCACATCTGACTCATCTTCATTGCTTAAAAAGAGTAGTTCCAGAATAGGAATAGGATCTCCTCAACCTCCTCTGTGGTAGAAGATGATAGAAATCAATCATTTAGTTTCTCTATAAAGGCCTCCAAAGGCCCTAATCTCCTCTAGATCCTTTCCTTATAAATCCTATTGAGGAACAAAGATAGATTATAACGTAATTACAAATCTTAATTTTCTCCATATAACATGGTGACAGATCTTTATTAGTACACTGAACAATGAATGCATTTGTCCTATGGACACCAAGCAGAAAATTCAGGAAATGTAGAAGGTACGTTTCTGATACACAAACTAACATCATCAGCTGGAGAGTGGAAAAAATCAAATGAGGAACCTAGCTTGCTGTCCATCCACTTTACAATGCTTGCTTCACCTTTAAAACATATTAATTCTTATTAATACAAATCAGTTCAGTCACTGTTGGCCATACTCCCTGTTATGTTTTCAAGATATGTAGCAAAAATAATACCACAGCAAACTTCTCAATTTAAGAAGAAATGTTTCATGGAATGATTCCCAGCATTTCATATCTCAACATTCCAGAATCTTTACCATACTGAATTATTTTCCCAGTTGTCCTGAGCATAAACACAACAGGAACGTGTACTAGAAATTTGTTGGGATGACACTTTTCACATTTGGAAGAACCAAGAGAGTAATGGAAAGAATATGCTCAGAAGAAACAATGCCTTTAGAAGGTGACCTGTAAAGTATATTTTAAAAATTGGATTTCTCTCCCTTTTTGCTTCTTTTTGACAGATAAAAGAAACCCTGGAGATTTGTAAAGGTTGCTTAAGTTTTTTATGCATGTTCTGCATTTCTCTATATATATTATGTTCTCTATTGAGCATGTAGAAATAATGATATTTCATCCCACCCTAACCACACACACCCATAATCAGTAAGAGTTTGAACACATAAAAACAAGACACAAGAGTCCTAATACATGAAATGTGTGTATTTAACATTTGCAATATCAATCAATCAATAACAATACATATTTGAATAATAGGAATATATGAAGAGGGGCTATGGGGGGTATAGAATGGACCTCAGTTTTCATCTGATACTGTGACCACTCTTGTTAATGTGAAAAATATACAGTAAATTATATTCAACTAAAATAATATAATAATATAATAAAATACTTTATTTCTGAATCATTATCAATGAGTTAGGAGCAAGTTACACAAACACCTGTCAGGGATGGTCTAGATAATATTTAGTCCTGCACTGTGTGTAAGGGACTGGACTAGAAGACCTCTAGATGTCCCATTAAGTCCTAAGATTCTATGATTACTGGTGTTCTTTCTCATTCAAACTACAGTAGTGTGTCATAAAATGAGTAATACAGGTCACTACTTGTCATCACTGTTTTCATCTGCAAATGCTAAAGCTCCATTTTGTCAGGACATTGCAACACACCACACCTTCGAATGCATGGAATAAGATGTATTGCAGTTAGGTTATGTTACATCCACATACCACAGATTTACAAGGTGCATCAGTCTCACAAGAGGACTTGATTAACTTCAAAATATCTGTAGAAGCAAACATGACATGATATAGTACATATTTGGAAACACTTGGGATTCCTCACATATCCATCCATACTGTAGTGGATCAAATGTGGAGTGAATCTGCATCCAAAGCACTTATCCACACACATGTTTGTAGATGTGCTCATTTTACATTTTTCTATAAATGCCTCAGAAATGTTAGTTGTAAGGAGCTGGACTTTGGTGTTAACATGTTTCCTTTGACAATTTTCACTTTCCATGATTCATTGATGTATGATGTATTGCTGCACTGGTGCCCTGCAGCGGAAAGTGTGGCCTGCTCACAGAATCTTCAACACAGTGACTTTGTAATGACCAAAATAGGAAGCTACTGTATCACAGCTTGAGAGGTACTAGGTTCCAATATTGCTCTGGATGGATATCTGTTACAGCTTTCTCTTGGACTTGGGTTTCCATAATTACTAAAGATGTTAGGCCCTCTCCAAGGTAATGGTGCAATAGTAAGACAAGTAGACCAGTGTCATCAGATAATATTGATATATTCACTGGTTTTGTACAGGGAAGTTGTTATTTTCCTCATGGGAGTTGGCCATATTGATTGCCATGCGCCCCTGTTTTATTTGAACTGGTGTTGTCCCTGCCTTGTGCTTTAGTGTGTGTGTGTGTGTGTGTGTGTCATTAGTGAAACTTCTTGTCTTCAATGAGTTCTGTACAAAAAAAGTCAATCAATTGTTTCTTATGTTCTGTAACCATCAAGACAACTTTCTATGGAGATAGCTGAGTACTTGCACTCAACTGATGCACTTTGATTGCTTCTATAGCTAGATCTTGTGACACTCCTTGTACTGAAGACTTTGTACTCACAAGATGCACATCACCTGCTGCTAGCTTGTGTTCAATGTAGACTCTGAAATAGGTTATAAAGTCCTTGTTGATACCACCTGCTGGCCAATGTATTACTCAAAGAACTGTGGAACCGTCAGTGATTATGCAGGTGACTTCTTGTGAAATATGTAGTTGATGCCTCTGTCTGCAGTTGCTTCTTTAAGGTCAGACTTAGCCTAGGCAATCCTCAGGTCACCAGAGTAAGTGAACATTGACATTGGTACAGGAGCCAACTCATGTGACAAAATATTCATGATGTCAAACTCTCATGAACTTGCTGGTAGGCCTATCACTCTTGAATAGATACAGTTAATGTCAAATACCTTTGTTGGATCTACCTCTACATGCTTTTTTATTATTATTTTATTTTATTTTGGTCATTGCCAGTGTCTCTATTATCCTTGGTATCGTGTCATAGAACCCTGTGTGCCAGTTATGTTCAAATTCTTGGTTTCAAAGTAGCAGCCGTGTTAGTCTGTATTCGCAAAAAGATAAGCTGTAGCTCACGGAAGCTTATGCTCAAATAAATTGGTTAGTCTTTAAGGTGCCACTAGTACTCCTTTTCTTTTTGTTCAAATTCTTGTATTTGGCAGATTCCAATGGTAAGAGTGTCATCTATATTGATTGATAGCGAGGTGATACCACTCTATCATGGACCACGTTTACTATTTCCTCTGGTTGCTTAGGTTAGTGTGATCTAAGGAATACCTTTACAGATCTAGCTTCTTACTGATGGCTTCTCTATCCATTTGTATCTGCAGTAATCCTTGCCTTCATTTCTTCTTTGTGGATCTCTTGCATTTGTGCCTCTTCGGTGTAATTTATGTTTGCAATGTCTCCCATCATCCAGTTGCATATTTGAAGGTTAAGAGTCCAAGTCTTGAGTGTCTCCATTTCCAGGGTGACCTTAATGATTCTACTATGCCTTTTGTTGTGCTTCAGGGAGAAGGAGGGTATCAAGGTATGCTGCTAATACAGACACTAATACAAACATGACATATGTCCCTCCCTAGGTAATTATGTACCATAGCAAAATATTAGTGTTAAATATCAGTTAAAAATAACTGAAATTCAGTGAAAATGGTTTCATTGTTACCTGGCTTATGAATCAGGAAAGGGGTAATTTGAGCTCATTTTTCAAAATGCTCAACAGTGAGAAGGTGTCATCAAACAATTTCTTTGAAGTTAGGCCTTGAAATTCGGAATCCACAAAAACAAACAAACAAACACAAACACAGAAAAACACAAACACACACACATTGTATGGAAACTAAAACAAGTTATTGCCAAAAAACTTGCTTTTGGCTAATGGACTATTTCCTCGTTTTGTGGAAGAATTTTTTGGGATCTCAGAATACTGTAAACTCTCACACTTTAACTGAATGGATGGAGACATACCAAAAGCCAATGGTTAGAAGCTGAAGCTAGTCAAACTCAGATTGGAAATAAGGCATGAATTTTTAATAGCAAGGGTAACTAATCATTGGAATAATTTACCAATTGTTGTGGTGGATTCTTTATGACTGGCAATTTTTAAAATTAAGATTAGATATTTTGTTTCTAAAAGATATGCTGTAATTCAAAAAAGCATTATTTTGGGGAATTCCTCCAGCCTGTGTTACACAGAAGGTAAGACCGGGTGATCACAGTGATCTCTTCTGACCTTAGACTATATGAATCTTTTCCCCATAGAGTTCATTAAACATAGGAGTAACCCTTCACCCCCTCAAAAAACCCAATTTTTTTAAAGAGTATAAATAACAATTACTTCCCTTATTAATTGCTCAGCTGTCAGTCTATTGTGATGTTATAGTTTCACTAGTTTTCTATTCATTATAGAGAGTCTTCCTGGTATTTGAAAAAGCAGGGATTGAAGACAATAAAGCAATATAGAAGATATAAAAGGATATGAATGGACTGCACAGCATTGTACAACCATGTAATTTAATTTCACATTTACCTCTTGACATATTTGTTACTTTTACATTCATCCAAAAGTAAACCTGACTACATCATGTTAAGCCAACTGCTTTACTCTACATAATAGTCAGTACACTTAGGAGAAGTCAATACTGAATGATAGAAAAGACCACTTTCCAAACAACTATGAAAAAGAATAAACATGTTAAAAGACATGAATTCCCATGTACCATATGAAAACATAATTATTCAAAAAGAGTATAACAGCATCTATATATCCCGAGGGCCTAATACTCCTATCAGTTATACCAGTTTAAAAAGGCCACTCTTTAGATATATGCCACGAATAGGGTACGAATCTGCACTATCCTCAATGTAGGCCAGTGGCTAAATCCCAAAATGTGATTCTATTTTATTGAGTTAACTTGTGTGGTTTTTAAGTACATATTCAAACACCCAGCATCTGAGCCAAGGGTTCAGTGAAGTCAATAGCAGTCTTTCTGGTAATCAGTGGATTTTAGATCAGGATCCTTGAGTTTTAGGTGCATTTAGAAATAAGCATGAATGAATAAATTAATATGGTAGTTTGTATGTTAAGAGTAAGTTTGTTTCGTAAAAACACTTTCTCATTTAACTCGGGGTTCTAATGTAATGTGTAGGTTAGGTTTTATTTTTATGGTTTTATTCTTCTGAGGGCTCAACTGTAGCTTTGCCATGACCCTCACACATAAGGCAATGTGTTAAACCCATTAATGGTGACATCTGAGTGCATAGAAGAATATGGCAGTGTCTGTTGGGAAGATAATTCAGGTTTATATGTGCTGAACCCTTCTGGTTTATTCTTTCTTTCAGGATCACATGAGAAGGCCACAAGAGTTAGAAATTCACTTCATGGTCTCAGTGGTGTGGCAGCTCAGAGTCAACCTAAATAAAAGGGTGCTCTATGGGGGAGCAAGGGAACAAGTCATGAGAGACGATGTTTGGCTCTGTAGGCACTGGGCAGCAGGCAGGCAACCAGTTCCCCTTGGAATTTCACATTTGTGCCTCAGTGACAAGGTGAGTCTAAGTTGGCAGGGGCAGTGGCCATGCCCTGGGACTAGCTGATGCCCCTCAGACACTTTGTGTCAGCTGTGAAACAACTGAAATTATTATTGCACACTTGGGTGAAAGCTTGGGGAATTTTGAAGGGAGGTGACTTAATCATCAGGACAAAGAGAGTTATGGCAAATCCAGGATACTTTCCCTGGGTTAACTGTCAACATGTCTGAAATAGTAATATGGAGCGGAGCTGCCACGCCTCCACAGGTTGACAAGTCCAGAAGATGTGAGAATCACTGGACACAGAAAGGCTTGGTTATTACCCATCAACATTATAATCTTGGGTACCCAAGTTATTCAGGGACAAAAGGATACACCTATCTGATGAGGGAACAGATATAATTTTTGCCAGTGTTAGAGAGAGAACTGTTAGCTACCTGGGAACCCCACTGGAGGTAGGGAGGGGGACAACAAAATTAATTGCTGATGCCTCCTGTGACAGATGTCCAATACAGGTATTTGTTCTATAGGGCGTTGGATTCCCTGATCAACCAGAACTGGAAGTGGATTTAAAGGAGAACACCCCCTAAAGAAAATGGGGAGTAGGACTGAGGTTCCTTTTTCCAGTTCCTTCACCCTTATACAGAGGGAGAGTGGTGGGGTCCTAGCAATGGGCTGAGACCAACTGTGGAGGCGTGGGGGGGTTGAGAGCAACCCTAGACCAGATGGAAATGATTAAAGAAGGAATCATGACCTGCACTGCACAAGTTATTACCAAGTAGTTCCCAAATGAGTTAATAAAATCACGGCCTAATTAAACCACATCTTTTGCATCTTGTCTTTCTTCTTGCTCATTTGGAATAAACAAACAAGTGTATAATCTTACTATTGAAATCATGCCTGCATGTCAAGTCTATTTTATTTTGTTCTAACACAGAAGGCTGTTCAATTCAAGTGTTTGCTTAGGACATTCTGTACTGGATACTGCTGACTTTTGAAGAGAATTGTTAGGGGGTAGAAGGGTAAATTGGTGTTTATAAGGTTGTTTAATGAAGGAGTCGAGTTATTACTTTCATACCAGATATTGTTGTTTTAAAATGTTGTTTTAAACCAAGTGCTAGAAAATGCCATGATAAAAGTTCAATAAGGAGCATAGAGGGAAACACAGACCAGTTAAATGAAATTCAGAGTATGAAAATTAAACTCAATTTTTTTTCAAGGAGAACAGGGGTGAGTTTGATTGAAGGGTGGAGAAAGAAGGTCTCTGAACTACTGTTTCACTGATTAGAGATTTTTGTTTGTAGCTTCTTTAGTACACAAATATGCATCAAAGCAGTCATGCCTCAAAGGGCTTGCAAAAATAACATTAATAAAACTCAGTGTAATAATAGCCATTAAGATCTACATTATTGGAAACAGGAGAAAGTAAAGAAGCTTCATGACAAACAAAAGAGAGCAGATACTACAAATTTCACATCTAAAAGGCTTTGCAAAAATAATTTTATATATCATCCTTTTTAAGAATTGACTTGACAAACACATTTTAAACATATACATCTGTAAAGTCTCATCAGTTTAATTTATAACTACCCAGCAACCACATTCTAATATTCCAACCTGTCCTTGCAAGTTTCAAGGTTACCAACCAACAGATTACAGCTGTCAAGCCTCTATATAGTGCTTATAATGTAGTGTTCTGTTAAGGTTGCCTGTGAAACTATTAGCCTTTTCCTTTGACATTTCCTGTTCTGCATGGCTGAGTGTGTTTATATTACTATAAACCGCATATTGCTTCAAAGGTATTTTTAGCAGTGTTCAGGTTAAATTAGTTGCTAACATGTTACATTTATTGAATTGCTTTTGTTTACAACACACACACACACACACACAAATGTTATCCATGGTGGTTTCAAGGTTTCCTTTCAAATAGTTCCTGTATAGGTTTATTTATTATTTTTTCTCCGAATAGGGCCATTGAAAAATTGTGACCTGAATGCTCAGAACGCAGCTACTGAATTAATACATACACATTAGAAAAGGATTTCATGATGTTGTTTTAAATTTGTTTCATTTACATCTTTGGGGTGTGGGGGCAGGGGTGGAAACTAATTTCAAAGGCATATTCACAAGAAACATTCTCTAGAAAGCTTCCTGTTGTGATCCTAATAGATGTTAATTTTCAGCACTTTGGAAAGAAAGGAAAATAGAAAGCAAAATACACTTATAAAGGGGGGGAGACAGAACATTCAGTTTGTACTGCTGTATTTTTTATGTCCACCTGTTTAACTAAATATTTACAGTGGAAACATGTTTCTATCTATAGCTTGAGAAGTTTTTATGTGTATTTCCTATACATAATTATGGGAAATACTAATACTACCAGTGGAAACTTTAATAACAATAGGGTTTTTTTAAGTGTAACTACTGCATTCATTTTAATAAAATGAAACAAACATACAAGAATCTTAACCAGATATGAAGTTAACACTTAAAAATCATGCCTCCTTAAAAAAAATTATAGACCCCGATCCTAAATCAGGCAAAACTTGCAGGGGAAGATCCTCTGCTGGTGTAAATTGTCATAGCTCCATTGACCTCAATAACACTATGACAATTTACATTTTGTTAAGCATCTGTGGTGAGATGATTCTCTGGATCAGGAATGCAGGATCAAGCTTACAATATAAGAAAAAGTAAAATATAATTGTATTAACCAGGTCAGTGGACTTATTCTCACTGGCAACCATTTATTAATAATGTTCATTAACCTAATAAACAATAAACTCAATATAGTTGTTGCTTTCCTAAAGCTTTATGCTATACTAACATACTATTTGTAATTCTGCATGCCTTTGCAAGAGGCCAGTAGGTTTAAGCTAAGAAATCCTCAAGTTTTGCACATGCTCTGGCTACATGTCATGATTTCAATATTTGCCTCTGTCTGTATTCAGTTGGCAATCATTCAGTGTGGAAAATTACACAATGCACACAGGTTGACACAGTTTAACATAATTGATGAGCTGCTGAGTGGCAGCCCCAGCTGAATTAGTTTGCACAGGGAATAGTTCTTGTATCTCAAGGTCAAGCTGAGAACATTTCTGAAATCACAGTATGCAGAGAGTACAGTAACTTTGCAGAAAAATTACCACTGTCTTCACCTTCACAATAAGTATCAAGTCTCCTGCATCCATTCTCTGAACAGTTAAGTGGCATAAGACATAAACAAATAAACAGAAAAAAATGTAAATAACTTTTTATTAAAAGATAAAGCTGTCTAGTGAGGCATGAAAGTAGTCATAACAAATTCATAATGTTTCTAAAATATTAAAATATTATTCAGTGGTTGGCACCAAAATACTGCAGGAGCTGCAAGAACCAAAGAATATATAGTGCCTTTTGTTCTACATTTTTTCTCAGTAATTATGTATCTCCTGTTCATGCATGAACTTTATACTACATTAATAGTTTTATGTCTTTTGACAGTGCATAAAAATGAAAGGAAAGAAACATAATCAAAACCAGAGACATAGGAACTGCTATCATTTGGAAATGTTCTGTCATGTTTTACCCATCTAAATGAGAAAGGAAAAAAAACTTGGGTCTAGGGATTAACAACAATCTATACAGAGACTTTCATGGGAAATATGTCAGGAATTATTTAAAATAGCTATTTTTTAAAGCAATAGCATGAGATGTGTGGCGCCTGTATAAATAGTAAAGGGAATGAACAGCAAAAAATGACTCCTTATTTTTGTGACAGAAATCCCCCAATTCAGTTTAATTTAAAGGCTCATATGAGAAGTGTTAAGGCAGACATCACCAGATGGTGGTCTTACACGTAGTTTTAGGAGTTATTTTTCTTAGCGTGTGAGCAAATGCTCAGTATTGGGAAGACATGACGTGTTATTTGTTTTGGATGTGCAAAAGTCTGTTTAGAGGCAGTGGGGAGGAGCTGTGCGAGCATTAGTCAAGTATAGTCTCTTCGTAGACACAATGCTTGAGTCAGAGTTGCTCTCTGCAAACTGGACATTGGTGTTGGGTTGAGATTCCTGGTGGAAGAGATCGTCCTGCATTCTGCTTGACCACCTCATTTCAGGACTGATATATATGTATAAATAAAACAAGTTATATTTAGAGTATACCCAGATGCCATGTCACTAATTTTTCTTACACTGGCAAACTGACGTGGAAAGGCGCCAAACATCTGCTACCTCTTGGGCAAAGAGGTGAGGTGCCAGAACAGGATGCTGGTGCCAAAAAAAGATGAAATAAATATTATTTGCAAACAGTCTATGTCTACTGGATATTCATGGAAATGTCCATAAATCTCAGAAGTTTCATGTATGATTCTTTGCATTTAGCCAGAATAAATGGTTAAAGTTTCTTTATTTGTTATTTTCCTGTTTAAAACTGTCCACTCATCCAGTCAGGGAGTGGAAAAAATTCCATGTGACTTTGACAACCAATCATAGATTTTGAATAACTAATAACTAGTAGTCAAAAGGATAGTTTATGAACAACATATTGGTTGAAAATTATTCATTAAAATATTATGCAGGGACTTTTTTTTTTTTTTTTGCTTTTGTAAAGAGCTTAACCTGCTCTGTGAAACAGCCAGCACTGGCTTCTCAGAACAATGCAGAGTAAACCAAAACCCAAAACCATCTAGGATGAGAACTTGGCCCCACTTAAGTCAATGGGAAAACTCCCACTGACTTCAATGAGACCAGGACTTCACCCACAGCATTTTGCTGAAAGTGATTTTTCCTTATTAAGCTACTGTCTTTTTGACATTAGCTTTTATTTTTTTTTTCTTTTTTAATGGAATTACTAGATTGAGCATCATATAGATATCCTATGTAACTGGTCAGGTACACTAAAGAATAGGAAATAAAATAATCAGGACATGCATTTAGGGACTAATAACAAAAGGTTATGCTACAAACTGGGGGCTCATCAGCTGCAAATGGCAGAGGAAAGAGACCTGGATGTATTAGACAATAACAGGGTGAGCTCTCATTGTGATGCAAGTGAGATCCTAGGATGTATCAGGCAAGACATTACCACTAGAGACAGAGAAGCATTAATGCCCTTGTACAAGACACTGGCAAGACATCATCTGGAATACTGTGAACAATTCTTTTCACCCATGTTCTAGAAAGATGACTGCAAACTGGAACGGGTGCTGAGAATGGCTACTAAGATGATCGGGGAAGAGGGTCTATTTTATGAGAGTAGACTAAAATATCTTGGCTTGTTTAGCCTAGCAAAATGAAGGCTGAGAGGGGATAAGATTACTCTCTACAATTACATCAGAGGGGTAAACACCAGGGAGAGAGAAGAGCTATTTAAGTTAAAAGGAAGTGTCATCAAAGGAACAAATGCGTATAAACAGCCATGAATAAATGTAGGTTGGAAATCAGTAGGTTTCTAGCACCAGAGGAGTAAGGGTCTGGAGCAGCATTCTTGTAGGAGTAGGAGGGGAATATAACCTAATTTGGTTTAGGAACAGAGATAGATAAATGTGAATGGGACTCTATGATGGGATTGCCTGCGGTGGCGGGAGCTGGGCTCAATGGCCCATGGGGTTCTTTCCAGTCCTATGTCTGTGACTTCAATCTCACAATTCAGAGCTTCAGCTGACCTCCCTCAGGAGTCAGGAAAAATGTTTTCCCCTCTCCCCATGTAGTCTGTGTTTTCTTTTTGGTTTTTGTCATCCTCTGAAACATCAGAGATGGCCACAGCTGTAGATAGGACACCAACTGGATGCTGAAATGTGGTACGGAGAGTTCTCTTTCTTAGATGCTTTGCTGGTGGCTCTTGCTTACATGCTCAAAGTAAAACTGATTGCTATTTTCAGGGTCAAGAAGGAATGTTCCTTCAGGTCAGATTGGCAGGAACTTTGGGGGTTTTTCCCCTTCCTCTGCAGCATCTGATGTGAGTTGCTTGCTTGTATCATCTGGGTAAAACTTAATTAATCAATTCCCTACTATTTCAGGGGCATTGGTGCACATCAGTCCCTCCTGTTCTCTGCCTGTGGTACACAATAGTTTAGCCTCCAAAAGGGATGTAATACTTTATACGATTCCAGGTTATTGGGCTCAGTGCAGACATGGCTGGTTGATGTTTAGAAGCCTGTTATGTACAGGTTACATCTGGTAGTCCCTTCTGGCCTTAAGCTGTAACCTCTACATCAATGGTGGGCAACCTACAGTCCGTGGACTGCACACAGCCCATCAGGGTAAACCCCTGGCAGGTGCAAGACAGGGTTTCCATTGACCATCTCCAGGCACGGCCACCAGCATCTTCTAGTGGCCACAGTTCACTGTTCCCAGCCAGTGGGAACTGTGGGAGGCGGCAGCCAGCGTGTCCCTGCTGCCCACACTGCTTCCTGCAGCTCCCATTGGCCAGGAACGGCGAACCACAGCCACTAGGAGCTGTGGGTGGCTGTGCCTGCAGATGGTCAATGTAAACAAACTGTCCCGTGGTCTGCCAGCGGATTACCCGCACAGGCCATGTGTGGCCCGCCGGCAGCAGGTTGCCCACCATTGCGCTACATGCAGCTTATTAAAATTAAGGTTAAAATTCCTGTGTTTTGACTACATCATATTTTCTTAAATCAATACCTTTGAATTCTTTTTTTTCCAATTAGGAGGCCCATTATGTGTAGTGGGGAAAAGGCCTAATACCCATACTACCTAGAGCTCATTAGGGAAGTAATGTTCAGAGGTATACAAATCTCAGTAAGTAATTGTGCAAATTTCTAAGTGCTACTCTACATTCCAGAAATGTCAGTCATATTCACTAAGACTTTAAACAAACACAATGAAATAGAAAAATACAGTCATTACAAACCACCAAACACATTTTCCAGTTTAAAAAGTTGACTTTGCCAGTAAGGTATTCTGTGCTGTTAGTTCATGGTCAGGTAACATATGAGTAAAATACATGACCAAGAAGCTGCAATTCTCGTAGATTTAGTTTAAAAAACATGTCTACAGTATATATGTCAGAGTACTTAACTGCTAAATGACCATTTTGGCTAAACATGATTTAAAAGGGTGTAGGAAAACCTAAAAGGACCAAGGGGGTGGGGGAACACAAATTAATGGCATATAACCTAGAGAAGCTTAATTCCAAATTAAAAGATATGCATGTGTGGCACCACAAGAGGATATAATTGTGAATTTCACAACCATTTCTAAATTCTGGCCCTGAGTTCTTACTATTACTTTTCCTCCTTTATTTTGAACTATTGGATTCTCAAATCTCCTCCACTTGTAGGTGAATTGAATTGGAACTCGATGCTATTCCACTTGATGTTTCCACAGGAAACATCTTTGTTATTACCAAAAAAAGAACAGGAGTACTTGTGGCACCTTAGAGACTAACAAATTTATTAGCGCATAAGCTTTTGTGGGCTACAGCCCACTTCATTGGATGCATAGAATGGAACATATAGTAAGAATATATATATATATATATACACATATATACACACATACAGAGAAGGTGGAAGTTGCCATACAAACTGTAAGAGGCTAATTAGTTAACATGAGCTGTTATCAGCAGGAGAAGAAACTTTTGTATTACAATCAAGATAGCCCATATAGACAGTTGACAAGAAGATGTGAGGATACTTAACATAGGGAAATAGATTCAGTATGTGTAATGACCCAGCCACTCCCAGTCTCTATTCAAACCCAAGTTAATGGTATCTAGTTTGAATATTAATTAAAACTCAGCAGTTTCTCATTGGAGTCTGTTTTTGAAGCTTTTCTGTTGCAAAATTGCCACCCTTAAATCTTTTACTGAGTGGCCAGAGAGGTTGAAGTGTTCTCCTACCGGTTTTTGAATGTTATGATTCCTGATGTCAGATTTGTGTCCATTTATTCTTTTGCGTAGAGACTGTCCAGTTTGGCCAATGTACATGGCAGAGGGGCATTGCTGGCACATGATGGCATATATCACATTGGTAGATGTGCAGGTGAACGAGCCTCTGATACTGTGGCTGATGTGATTAGGTCCTATGATGGTATCACTTGAATAAATATGTGGACAGAGTTGGCATCGGGCTTTGTTGCAGGGATAGGTTTCTGGGTTAGTGTTTTTGTTGTGTGGTGTAAAAAGAAAAGGAGTACTTGTGGCACCTTAGAGACTAACCAATTTATTTGATCATAAGCTTTCGTGAGCTACAGCTCACTTCATTGGATGCATCCAATGAAGTGAGCTGTAGCTCACGAAAGCTTATGCTCAAATAAATTGATTAGTCTCTAAGATGCCACAAGTACTCCTTTTCTTTTTGCGAATACAGACTAACATGGCTGTTACTCTGAAACCTGTTGTGTGGTGTGTGGTTGCTGGAGAGTATTTGCTTCAGGTTGGGGGGCTGTCTGTAAGCAAGGACTGGTCTGTCTCCCAAGATCTGTGAGAGTGAGGGATCATTTTTAAGGATAGGTTGTAAATCTTTGATGATGCACTGGAGAGGTTTTAGTTGGGGGCTGAAGGTGACAGCTAGTGGTGTTCTGTTATTTTCTTTGTTGGGCCTGTCCTGTAGTAGGTGACTTCTGGGTACTCTTCTGGCTCTGTCAATCTGTTTTTTTCACTTCATCAGGTGGGTATTGTAGTTTTAAGAATGCTTGATAGAGACCTTGTAGGTGTTTGTCTCTGTCTGAGGGATTGGAGCAAATGTGGTTGTATCTTAGAGTTTGGCTGTAGACAACGGATCGTGTGGTGTGTCCTGGATGGAAGCTAGAGGCATGTAGGTAAGTATAGCGGTCAGTAGGTTTCTGGTATAGGGTGGTGTTTATGTGACCATCGCTTATTAGCACAGTAGTGTCCAGGAAATGGACCGCTTGTGGGGATTGGTCTAGGTTGAGGTTGATGGTGGGATGGAAATTGTTGAAATCATGGTGGAATTCCTCAAGTTTTTTTCTCCTGCTGATAATAGCTCATCTTAACTAATTAGCCTCTTACAGTTTGTATGGCAACTTCCACCTTCTCTGTATGTATATATATATCTTCTTACTATATGTTCCATTCTATGCATCCTATGAAGTGGGCTGTAGCCCACAAAAGCTTATGCTATAATAAATTTGTTAGTCTCTAAGGTGCCACAAGTACTCCTGTTCTTTTTGCGGATACAGACTAACATGGCTGCTACTCTGAAACCTTTCTTATTACCCTGTCAGTAAGTTTGGTTAGTTCCCAGTGTACTAGTGGTAGACAAGGAAAGTGGAGCGAGAGAGTGAGCCTTTAGTATTGTTCAATAGCATGGTTGGTCTTTTTGAGGTTTTCTGCCAACTCTGAGACTATGTTTATCATCAGGGGGTATTCTTTTGATTAATGGTACTCCAGTGACAGTGAAAAGAGCAAGAGTAGAGTCTGACCCACTAACAGAGCCTGAAGAACCCAGCAGAGTCTGACTTAAAGGAGTAGCCAGCTTTCTTTTATGTTATTTTACCCTTTTTATTATGTATAACAATTATGAGAGTGAGCTTTTTTTCCCAAGCTAGTTGATTGTGGCCATAAGTGAGGAATATATCCCCTACCGATCCCATACAAAATAACAGGCAAACTATGGACCAAAAGAGATTTCAAAGCCAGCTATTTAAGCCATATTGCACTATATTCTCTGCTTTTAAACACCAGTTTCCTTTTGTTAACATGACTATGCTATTTGCCTCTACCACTGACCTTGCTAGAGCATTCTGCTAATTCACTACACAGTAATATAAATAGTGGTTACATTTGTTGCCTACATTACTTTAATTTTTAATCCTATGTTTAAGAACTCAACTCGATTAGCTAAATCAATTTAACAATAAACCCTAGATAGCAGTCTTTCAAAATCTTATGAAAAAATACTTTTAAAAATCCTTGCTTAATATTTAAGCTTTTTTAAAAATCAAATATTCATCTTATTTCCTTTCCCTTCTCTGCCCCTCCCAACAGCACCATACACACGGTGGACAGAGAAGTAACTTATTTGAAATTGTAACGGGGTTTGTGCCTGGGTATTGCCTGGGCCTCCCTCTTCAGTGAGTCAGGGACACTTCAGTCTGGTGCAACACCAGGGCTCTTTATTCACAAAAAGTTTCCCACCACCAGTTCCCAACTATACACAGGCTTCACCGCTACTTTGCCTACAACAGGCCTGGCTAACAACAGACTAGAAGGCTCCCACTTCCCTCTGTGCCTGACTTTTCTATTTTCCCTTTTCTCTGGCTTCCTTCCAGCCTTTATAGCTCAGACTCAGTGACACACTGAAAGATTTTCCCTGCGTGCAAAGCTAGGCACTCGTGGAATGATCATATGACTGAAGTTTACCTTGAATGGTTACAATGGTGGTTCAAATAGGAATTAGTTTTCAGATACTACATAGGCACTTTATGCAACTGCATTTCCCCACATCCTTCCCACGCATACAAGAAAAAATAGTACAAGGATTCTGAGTACTGCTTGTATCTGAAGGCAAAAGTCACATCAGTCATTCAAAGATATGAAGGGCTTTTTAATCATTATGCAACAAATATATGTAAGTCTAGTGGCTGTAATACCATTGTTAAGACAAGCATTGTATTTTTATTATTATTAAATAAAATGAAGCTATGGACACTCTGAAGTCTATGCTGGCAAATTGTGCCTTAAGCACGATCTGGAAGCAAAAAATCCATTTCAATAGCTCAATGATTAACAACCTTGAAAAATTCAGGAACTGGAGCATCACCATCATCACAAAGGGCCACTCTTGTCCTTTCTTCTCTTTAGCAACTTGTGGACATGCCAAGACTGAGGCTTGATTTCAAGCTAACAGAAGCTAAACAATTTGCAAAAATTTGCAAACGATTTGCAGCACCACCTGTGCTTGCCTTATTCCAGAAACAAAAAGTCTCCTCCTCAAGAGCCCCAGCTGTGGAGAACCTTACAATGACTTAGCACCACAGGGAACAGCTAGGGCATCCTCTCTGACTTGAGCACTAAGGCTATTGTGGATGAAGTTTATTAACATAATCTGGATAGAGTGTTAAAAATCTGTAGAGATACAGTGCAGTAGTCTGGGGCAAAACCATTATAGATGTGAAATATATGGAGTGCTAACTGAGTAAAGGATAAGATTAAATAAGCAGCCCAGCAGCTGTGCACTTTGGTGTTTTGTTTTGTTCGTTTGTTTCTGTCAGAGCAGTGCAAATGCCATAATTGGAAAGACAGGTTCAACTTTATAGTTCCGTGCTGCACTCTTTGTTTCAATTAGTGCCAGATGACCACACTTGTCAACTAATGTGGGAGAATCTCCCTGCAGACATATCTAACTAGTGAGTTCAGAGTCACAGAAGTGGGTGGCAGATTATACATGGCTCTACATTGGAATGGCTGATACTGATTCATCTGCAAAACACACCACAGGTCACCTGAGTAGGTTGGGAGGGAGACCCAAATGAGGGGAAACGCCATATATAATTAAGAAATAACCAGCTGAGCACATTTGATTTCTACCTTAATGTTTTTCCACTTTAAAAAAATCTCTGTTGAGCTGAATCTTTCCATAGCTATCTGAGCAATAGCTATCTGAATAATTCAGAATGAGTGAGTTATTTGATGAATCCTGCCTCTTTTTCAGTTTGTACATTTTCTGTGATCGTAGTGCAGTTTATAAAATGGATTTGCTATTTGAAGTTATTCACTGGATCTTTTCTGAAAATAATTATTGGTGGCCTCTTTATGATCGCCAAGAATTACTTTCAGAAATGGTCCAGTGAATAATCATTGTGAATATTTGAAATTTGAAATTCAAGCTGTTTTCATTGACTATAGAGATCATGAAAATGTATTTCTCTGTTCCTGGAAACGACATGAGTAAATCTAGAATATAATTTCTAGGGTGACTGCTCAGATTTACCAATTCTGAAATTCACATTATTATTATTATTATTTATTTGCATTACATCACACTTATGAGCCCCAGTCATGAACTAGGACCTCATTGTCCGAGGTGCTGTATAAGCACAGAATAAAAAGATGATCCCCATCCCAAAGAAATTACTTTTTGTCAATATTCTGAAATATTCACATCAAATTTACTATTTTGTCAAACACATTTTCTAGAATAGACATGGAGAAGAAACATAATAGGGGCATGGACACAGCCAAATTGCTTTTTATTTAAAATACGTATATATTTGACCAGAAAATCCTTTGTAGTATTAACCCTGCTGTGTGTGAGTAAGATGAATAGAAAAGGCTCTTCTAAAGTAATGTTGCTTTGTCAAGAAAATTTTACCTTAAGGGTAGATTGGCTGGGTCACAAGCCAAAATTTACACACGAGAGGGTGTGTGCTTCCTTTTCCAGTTCAGGAATGTACTCATATGAAGTGCTTGTCCTGGATGCTGGTGGTTAGCAATATTGGGATTCAGGTACACATTGTGAGGTACTGGCCACTGAAACAAAAGTGCTGTAAGTTGAGGTAAGGGATGGGCTTTTGGTATGATAACTTGGAACTCATTAGGAGTGAGTCTTCGAAAAAACAGGACATCTGAGATAATCTAGTAGTTCTCAAGGCATCAAAACTTAAAATGTCCTTAAGATAAAAACAAAATGAAACAACAACAACAAACAAACAAAAGTGTTGGCAGAAAGGACTACAGTGAAAGACAAAACATGACCAAAATCTTCAGATGTGGATTATTAAAGTTTGGCTTCTTAGTCTTTATTTATGTCAGCCAAGGGGATCTCTGTGGTATTCATCACTTTTGAAAATCAGGCCCGTCATTTGGTGTGGAGAAAGAAAACAGGAAATGAAACAATTACAAAAATAAGAGTACTGGAGGAAACAAAAGGAAAAGCTGTGTGATGGGTTCCCCTCGGGGTGCCACCTGGAACTGGGGTACGACTGAGCCCTCTGACCCACCAACCTGGGCTCCCTCTCACACTGTACTGCTGAGACAAGCAGCAGACATGCTCTCAGTCTTACACTTCCACCAGCATATACACAGGCAGGGACAAACCCAGCTGCAGTTACATGCAGGCTCTCTGACTAGCCATGGCATGAACCAACAGTAGAAAGGCTACAGCCAAGGTAACTCTCAGCTCCCCAGGCACGCACCCCCTCTGGAGCATAAACTCAAAATTATACCATTTTGTACTGCACAGGGAACTGTACAGCGAAAGCTCATAAAGTTCTCCCCCACCCCCTCAATGTGGAGAGGAATATGCAACAGCCCAAACCCTTGAGCTAGGATTTCCAGGTACTTCACTCCAAACTTATTAGTTTAGATTAAAGCATAAAATAAATTTATTAATTACAGAAAAAGCTAGATTTTAAGTGATTATAAGTGATAGCAAACAGACCAAGGCAGATAACCTAGTAAATAATCAAAAACACAAACTAAGCCTAAGATACTAGAAAGATAGGATATGAATGAGTAAATTCTCCCCTTGGCTGATGATACAAGTAGCCTGGCAGATTCTTAAGGAACAAGCTGCACTTGCTTTACAGCTTGGAATCCCCAGGTCTTTCATACACAAGCTAGAACTCCCTTTACCTGGGTCCAGCACTTCCCCGCGTTCAGTCTTTGTTCCTAAGGTGTTGACGCGAGTCTTCCTGTGTGGGGAGTGAAGAACAAGAGATGATGTCACTCCCTGCCTTATGTAGCTTTAGCATATGGCAGGAACCCTTTGTTTCAAAATTTGGTTCCCAGACTGGTTTGTGAAAAAATACTGACATGCAAAGATGGAATCCAGAATCATGTGGCCTGGTCACATGTCCTTACAGAGTCATAACAGCCATTACTTACAGCATGTCTGGAGTGTTCTCAGGAAGGCTCATCAGGTGGAAGATAAGTTTCTCCTAAGGCCTATTGTTTTCCCTAATGGCTCAATGCTATGAATAGGCCCTACCAACCAACTATCTAGCCTGAAAGCATCTTGTCTAGTGGGCGTTACCCAGGTGTGACTACATTTGAAGTACAGATACATAGGCAGTATTTATAACTTCAGATACAAAAGGGATACATGCATACCAATAGGATAATCATATTCAGCAAATCATAACTTTTCCAATGACACCTCACATGAATTAACTTGTATGAAATGCATCATAATTATGCCATAACCATATAATAATAATATTACTATGTTGAATATGGGGTGCAGTGTCACAAGCTGTTTATTGGGGAATACCCCCATCTGACTAGAATTGTTTGCTCTTCACAGGGATGAGCCTATCATAGAATCATAGAATATTAGGGTTGGAAGGGACCTCAGGAGGTCGTCTAGTCCAGACCCCTGCTCAAAACAGAACCAGTCCCCAACTAAATCATCCCAGCCAGTGCTTTGTCAAGCCAGGCCTTAAAAACCAGCTTAGGATCAAGGGGAATCCTAAATTTAAGAAAAAAAAAATGCTGGCCTTGGGAAGGAAGAGTTGGGTCATAAGTTGTCAGCCTATGGAAGTGACATACAAATTGACAGAATCAATGGATCATGCTGTAAGCAGGACTGTCTGTCTCTCTCTCATTGTGTTAATTCATTTTTCCTAAGTGCTTTATACCTTTGGGAAATGAATAAGTAACGCTTTGTTTTGAAGATACCATTTCTATCACTGCAAATGTATGCTGTCCCCAACTCCCAAAGGTAAACTCTTACAGATTCCAAAAACAGATTGGGCCTGTGTTTTTAACATGGTTCAGAGCCAGCTGGGCTGCAGACTAGAGATCCAATCTGAAAGTGCTTGGAAGGTGAGTTTCCACCCAGAATGAGGTGCAGAAAGCCCGTCCTGTCACCTAAGGGATGGACTCAAAAGGGACTAAAAGGAGTCTAAGAACAGTTTGCCCTATATCTAAGACTCTTGGGTATCTAAATAAAGACTTAAGGTCTACATTTTCAAGTGCTTAAACTCCTAAACCAATATCTAGCCACCAAGTGAGAGAATTTCAAAAGCACCCAGGAGACTGTGAAGCACAAGATTTTCAGTTGGATTCATGTTTGTAAATACTCCTAAATTAGATGCTTTTGAAAATATTGCACCTAAGTAAAAGGAATTCAGCTTTTCCCCAAATCTACTTTCCATCCAACACATTTCTGAAAATTTTGATGTAAGTACAAAGTAACTTTTCCATCACAAATGGGCTTTGTGTATGTAGGTTAGATTTCACTGAATAGGAGGAAACATTTCCAAGCAGTGAATTATGTTGGTCTGTTGAATAGTCTCTAAGGAGAAGAGGAAAATTCCACCATTTATGATATTTAAAACTAAACCAAACAGTATACTACTTAATGTACTCTAGATAAAATTCCTGCTTTAATAGAAATATTATCTGGGTGATTTACTGGTGTCAGTCCTCAGATGATTCTATTCACTGGCTCCAGCTCTGTGGATCCCCAGTCTAGAGGCAATTTCCCTAAGGCTCTTGTATGCTGTAGCTGCCCGGGTATGGCTTCCAGGGCTCTCTAAGAGCCAGGGGTTAGCAAATGCAGTGCACTCCCGCTACACCTCCCAGCTGTGAGAATGTCCCGGCATGCCTCCTATGCTAGAGTTTGCACACAGGTGGCCTAAGTGCTGGTTTATATCAGCTTTATGCATGATGGGGACTCTCCCATGCCAGAAGCATTTGAAGCCGGGGAAATCCTGCTGCTTTCTAGCCTCTTCATGTCATGGAAGCAATTCAAAGGGAATGGAGTGGGGCTTGGAACGGAGCCTAAGGCTTTTATCATCTCTATGGGCCAGACAGTTCCCTTGTTGTGGTAGGGAAACAGTGCATTTTGGACAAGAAGAGTTTCCCTGGCATTTTTGTAGTAGGGAGGGGTATATTGCACTGTACAGAAATGGTGTGGTTTTATCCCCCGACCCAAGAATGTCAATTTTGGGTGATCCTCAGTGGAACAGGCCCATTCACAAATATCTCTGCACTGTCACACAGGCTCCTCTTCTCCCTATTACCATAGTTCTTAAAGAAGCTCTGCTCTCAGTAGTTCCCTAAAGGCTGGTGCTCCCAGAAACTCCTGAGGAGATGATTCCAAAGTGTGTGAGTGTGGAAAGATACGTAGATTAATACTAACAGGATCAACATATAATAAAACCCATGTCCGGGGGTGTATATTCGCACAAAAAGGGTGGGTTGAGAAATTGGGGAACCTATTCATTTTCAAATTCTATTAAAAATGTTAGAATTTTTAATGTAAATATTTGCAAACCTTGCCCCATGTTTTCACCAGTTCTACTGAAAATGCTTATGCTTTGTTCCCGAAAAGCATCCCCTGAGTATATTGATTATATAGCACAGGGTCCAATTCATGTAACTTGAAGGAGGTGGAATAAAAACTTTGTCAGGAGAAGTACCCTGCCCTAAGAGCATTTTTGGACAATAGGAGACATTTAGGCCCCGATCCTGAAATCACTTAGGCATGTGGTTTACTATTGTTAGTAATCACAATTGAAATCACAATAATAGAATTAAGCAGGTGTGGGAGTGTTTGCAGGTTTGGAACCTCCTTAGTGTGACCTGGAGTTTTGCAAAAGGAGGAAGTGAATGTTATTTAGAAGCATTTTTATGAGCCCCAGAATTAAGATCTCTCTACCTGGGGTATCAAGTATCAAGAGACAATGTAAAGCCCAATAAAGACAGGGAAATCACCACAACGCTCCCTAGAAATTTGATGGCAGAATTTTAACAAGGGCCTCCCTATCCACATTTCCCAGATAGTACATCGCTGCTAATATTCATATTTGTGTTGGGGTGTGGCTGGATCAAAAGATCAATCTTGTTTTGTGCTAGTCTCTCTTGGTAACAAAAATATTCATCTTCCATGCACTGGACGCACAAGCCATAATACTATGAATGACTATAAAACAATTATTTTATAACCTAATGCTATGGCCTTGGATGAAGCAGTTTCCATACTATTATGATAACCACTTTCATGACTTCCATACAAGCAGACTTGAGACTTACCCTTTAAAAAACATGACCCTTATGTCATTGCATTTTCATATTTGTGTGTCATAATGAATAAAGCCTTAGTAGTGACTACCTTTTTTTCTCCTTAATTAACAACATCACAAAGTTCAGGATTTATAATGTAGAGAGATTGTTATTAACCTTTTAAAAAGAGGCGGCACATATTGTGTATGCTATCTTCAATGTCACATTACAGAATTAAATACTGTTATGTTCATTTCAGTGAATTTACCACTGTCCCATAAATTAATAGATATAGAATTCATATGGTAAAATGGCATCACATAATTAAACTGGAACTTCTAATTTCAGATGACATTTTGATAAATTGAAATTCTAATTACTTTAACTTTTTGGACGGAACTGATATTGGGCAGAAACCATGTCTTCTTCGATACAGACACTACCTCTTTATGTTAGCTCTGCAGAAGGTGGAAGGTTATTGTTTGGCAGGTTAGAAGAGGTAGTACAGCATATTTACCTTTCACTAGTTCTTTTTATCAGAGTAAAAATTCAACACCCCTTCAAAAAATTAAAGTGAGATCAGTATCTGACATAAGCGATAAACATGTCAGTGTAGGTGAAAGAAATTATAGTTCTGATCTTGGCTGGATTTCTGCTGACACATCTACATTGTCAAGACAGCCTGTAATAAATTTTACATTGTCCTGGTTCCATTTTTTTTTATTTGCTATTTCATGTCATGTTGTGAATGCTGTTTAGTGTTTAATGAGCAAATATTAAGATTATAATCCTCTGCCAACATTTTGTAAGGTCATAAAGAACAAAGTTAATAAAAATTGTATGTGTAACTTAAATGAATCTGTTGCTGAAATAAATTCCTTCATACTGTCTTAAACAGGTTCTTTTTAAAACCAGTTTGCACCAATTTAACACAATGCAATTCTTGCTTTTGGGAACAGAGAAGAGGAGGGTGAGAAGAATAAAATTCAGCATAATAAGCCTGTTTTAGAAAATGTGGTTACATATTTCTGCAATGAGAAAAGTATATTTTTCCACACATCCATGCCTAATTTTGCTCAATCTTTCAAATCAAAATGATTTTGGGCAAAGTCCAAATATGGAGCATTTAGCTCCAAAAGTCAGTTTCAGAAAGTTGTCAGTATATGAATACTAATGGAGGAGGTACAATGGAAACTGTTTTGCAACCTTAGTTTTAGTGCTTGTTGTTTCTTTATCGCCTCGTACGATACACATTTTGAGCAGCTTTTGGCTTCACAAATATCATTGAAGCAGAAATGAATAACAGCAAAGCTTGCATGTTTACTTTTTTAATTTTAGCAGATTGCCAAATGGCAATCGGTTGTGTAACCTCCCAACAAAAGCCATACAATTCAGAATTCAGACCATCCGTATCTCACTTCATTGTGTTTTGTAGTGGTACAGAGCCCCAGCAGCAGCTCCTGGAAGCACTGTTCCTGAGAGTATGTCTCCATTACAAGCAGCACTGCATCTACACTGCTGTAGTAGAGATACTTACTACAGCGACACAAGGGGTTTTCCCATCACAGTGGTAAATCCACTTCCTCAAGAGGTAGTAGCTTGGTTGATGGAAGAATTCTTCTGTCAACCTAGCTTTTTCTACAATGCAGGTTAGCTCAACCTAACTGCGTTGCACAGGGAGTGTAATTTTTCACAGTCCTGAGCAATGCACCTAGGACAACCTAAGATTTCAGTGTAAACCAGGCCTGAAACACACATAGTGCCCTCAGAGCTCTATGGAACCCTGATAGTGCTGCAACTTTAGGACGGGTCCACCCTTAAAAGGTAGACTGTGAACACCCTGACAAACATAGCTATACTGACCTAACCGCCACTGTTAACAGACAAAAGCTTCGGTCAATGTAGATACTATTGTGCGGGGAGGTGGTGTTTCTACACTGAGAGAAAAACCCTTCGTTTGGTGTAGGCTGAGACTATACTACAAGGTTATGCTGGCATAAGTATGGCAATGTAGCTATGCCAGTATAGTCTCCACAAGGTAGGCATGCCCTGAGCGTATGGAGCTTGGGGTGTGATTCCCAGCTCAAGGAGTCATACTCACATTAGCTCTCATTAAACTAGTATGCTAACAATAGAATGTAGCCACAACAGTGTGAGCTACAGGACGGGGCTAGCTGCTCTGGGTACATACACGTCCACATCCCTAAGCACAGACTCAGAGCAGCTTGCCCTTCCCAGTGCACACACTGGCCCAGCTACATTCTATTTTAGCATACTAGCTTGATTCGATCCAGTGCGCGTATGTCTCCTCAAGCTGGGAATCACACATCCAACTCCAAGTGTAGACCTACCCCTAATGTGAGAGCAGCATCCACATCTCTCCCCTTGGGTTTGGTTCTGCTGCTTTATGTGAAAAGGTTAGTGGTGTGAGGCCTTTCTCCCTCCATCTTTGAGTTTCCTAGCTCCACTCTTGATGCTAGATTCATTGCACTCCCTCGCCCCCCATCTCCCCAGGTGAGGATGTTGATCAGACCAAGAGTGGGATAGAGAGCCTTGAAAGAAGAGAGACAGAGTGCATAACAAGAATGCAGGCCCTCCTTCTCCATGGGGTCTCCACCTTTTATTGGACAGCAATGGGAGATCTGAGTGCTTATTGTCTCTTTGCTCCCACACTCACTAATTTAAACCTTTTCCCAGGGTTTTAGAATACAAGAATGGCCATACTGAGTCAGACCAATGGTCCATCTAGCCTAGTACCCTGTCCTTCTTTGCGGCCAATGCCAGGTGTTCCAGAGGGAATGAACAGAACAGTAATTATCAAGTGATACATCCACTGTCACCCATTCACAGCTTCTGGCAAACAGAGGCTAGCGACACTTCAGAGCCTGGTTTTGCATCCCTGCCTATCCTGGCTAGTAGCCATTGATGGACCTATCCTCCATGAACCTATCTAGTTCTTTTTTGTACCCTGTTTTGAAGCATCTTTGTCCCCTTTAGCTGCCTCTTCCTCCTTGTAATTCATGGTATAGGAGCTGTGTTTTCAGGATGCTGTTATTCTGACCAATGGCTTGTTTTAGGAACAGGAAAAAAATTCTCCATGGGACTAAATTGTCAGCGGCCTGGTGAGGGTTTTTCATCCTCTTCACAGAATCATGGAGTTAAATTAGGGTAAAGGTAGTAGGACTTGACATTACAAAATTGCCATCTCCTAGAGGTAAAAGAGATCTGGGATTTTGCTGGTGGACCTTTTGCCTCTAGGACGGGGGTGAGCAAACTTTTTGGCCTGAGGGCGACATCTGGGTGGGGAAATTGTATGCAGGGCCATGAATGTAGGGCTAGGGCAGGGGGTCGGGGTGCGGGAGAGAGTGTGAGATGTGGGGAGGGCTGCGGTGTGCCGGAAGGGGCTCAGGGAAAGGGGTGGGGGGCAAGAAGGGTGTGTGGTGCAGGAGGGGGCTCAGGGCAGGCGGTTAGGGCCTCAGGGCAGAGGGTTGGGGTGCAGGAGGAGTGTGGCAGGGGGCTCAAGGCAGGGGGTTAGGGGTCTCAGGGAAGGGGGTTCAGGGTGCGAGCTCCGGCCTGGCAACGCTTACCTCCGGGTGGCAGCAGTGCGCAGCAGGGCTAAGACAGGCTCCCTGCCTGCTCTGGCCCCTCACTTCTCCCAGAAGTAGCCAGCATGTCCGGCAGTGGCTCCTGGGGGTGGGGTGGGGTAGGCGGGTCCGCCGCACCCTACCCTCGCCCGCGGGTATCACCCCCGAAGCTCCCCATTGGCTGCGGTTCCCCATTCCTGGCCAATGGGAGCTGTGGGGGGCGGTGCCTGCAGGCGAGGGCAGTGCATGGAGCCCTCTGCCCCTCCCCGCCCCCAGGGGCCACAGGGACATGGTGCTGGCTGTTCCGGGAGCGGCGCGGGGCCAGGGCAGGCAGGGAGCCTGCCTTAGCCCTGCTGTGCCATGGGGCTGGCAATCCCTGAGGCTGGATTGAAAGCCCTGATTGGGCTGGATCTGGCTCGTGGGCCGAAGTTTGCCTTCCCCTGCTCTAGGAGAAGGGGAGACGTGAAGTCTTCTGAGACAGAGGTCCCACTTTGACACTCCCTCACAGATGCAAGGGTGAGAGGTTTGAAAAATAAGATGAGTCTGAAGAGTAGGACCAAGAGGATTTACCCCACATTATTGGTTATTGGGTGGGAAGCCTGTGACCCCACACTGGAGCCAGTTAAATATCCAGTACATTTATTTCAGGGGGTGAATATAGCACCCACTCCCAGTGATAAGTTAATTAAGTTGTGGCCTGCCACTTGAATCCAACCCTGTATCAGTCTTCATTCACCTGTGTATCCCTATTAACAAGTCCTTGCACTGAAGAGAGTATGAGCACTGCAGTGTTGCTTGGCTTCCTCTGCATACAGATTCCCAGTCTCCCATCCTCTTGAACACCTGTACAGCACTGGACATAATAGAGTGCATAATATTTTATTTTACTAAGTGTTGTGAAACAGATGGCATAAAATTCAGCAGCAGGAGAAGCTAAGGATGGAAGGCCACCATTAGCCTGGAAATAACTTGCTTTAGTTAGTATAAGTTAGAACCTTAAAATTTTAATGTAAGTTTCATATTTAATTATGTAAAACCTTTATGGAGTATGTGGATTTTTTCTGCGTTTCAGGGAATGCATATCATCTTTACTTGACAATGTTTGTAGTCAAGCCTCGGTGAAACTGCTTGCAATACAGATCTGGACACTTTTTCTCATATTCATAATTGATTTTCTGCTTCTGTATCAAGTATCGTCAGACCTCTTCCATTGGTAGCAAGTCTCCTTTTTTGAGGTTAATAGCATAAGACAATGCATAAAGTCAAGTGAAAAGGAGAACACATTTTGATAGTACAGTATTATTTTCTGCAACATGCTATTTCATAGGTGAAAGTAAATGAGTTAAAATGATGCCTTTGATATAACCTGAAAGATGCTTTCATATTCATATAATTAACTGTACTTTTGATTTCTCATTGCTCAGTCATCCTTTCCTCTATCTTCACAATACTTTCGGAGTAACTGTATCTAGTACTACTACACTTTAGTTAGAGAATGCACACACACAAACACACACAAGCTATTATGCACAAAAGCTAAGTTGTTCTATGAATTAACAATAAGATCCTTTCAGATGATGAAAACAATTAGTGTTTTGGGGAGGGAAAACTTTTTACCTCCCCCCGTTTTTTTCTGTATTCTTTTCCAACTTTTAAGGCCGATAATGCCAAATGATAACCCTGGATTTGCCATAGCAAAAACTAGCCCTTGTAAGCAGATTGACTTTACAAGTTGAACATCACATAATTTATTATGGATAACTCATTTTGTGAATGAAGCAAATTCCTAGGTGCCATTCGTGGAGATTAATTGTTTGTCAGCAGTCATGGGAATGAGATGGCTACCATCAATAAAACACAGGTGTAAAACAACTCATGACAAATAGAAATCAACCACAGAATTAAATACATGGCATCTCAATCATCAGTGGATTTTTGTTTGACTGTTTATTAAAAGACTTCAGGCTATGCCAATTTATTGTGCCAATGATTAGTAGCTCCAATTTAAAGTAAACAACAACAAACAAAAGCATAAAACTGTCTTAGAAAGTACATTTGGGTCATATACTTCCCTTCATGCTGAAAGCTACGTGGGAGGGAGCAAAGGCCTCCTGAGATGCATTGGTCTTGAAAGCTTCTAGTCTATTACTTTGTACCATCAGGGCTGGTGGTATGCAATGCAGGAGGCGCTATGCAAAGTGGCAGAGTCTCAAATCTATGGGAATACACAGGCAAGACCCTATGAATCTCCAGCTACAGAGAGTATCCCACTTTTCTGGCTCCTTCACCCCATGTCCTACTTACTCATGTGAAGCAGAGATCCTGTGTGGATTTCATAAGGGGAGACAGGCCGCTATTAGAGATATTAGCTGCCCTGAACTTCTGCACAGTCCACCCTTCCCATCTGAGATTAAAGCCTTTCTATTCCCCTCTATGCTACATAACCAGAGTGGAGCATCTGGCTCCATTCTAAAGCATCTGTGTTTAAATGAAATTTATTGTCCTTTCATTTTCCCTGGCAGTCAATTATATTTTACATTACAGTTTGTCTTTTTTCATGATTGCAGTGATGATGATTAGAATCAATAATAAATACTACACCCTGGGAAAGTACATTTTGTTACACTGCTTACACTTCACCAAGCTCTCATAGGAGTCTTACTGTTGAAGCCCCTTTTTCCCTAGACTTCTAGAAAATATTGTCTGTCTAATGAACAAGCTTCCAATGAACTGTCACAGGAGATTCATGCACATATGGGATGGAATTCAACCCATCAGTACAAAAGCCCCTTAATACCCCTGCCCCCCTCGCGGCACACACACATCTTTCTTGTTTTTCCTTCTGTTGGTCAGCGCATGATTCTGCATGAAAAGTATTAGAGGGAAAACATGATTTTTGCATAAACTTGCTCTCCTTTATCTCTCTCTATTGTACATGTGCATTTCATGTTATGACACTTCTTTTGGTTGTTAAAAATGATAGAAAGATTATTTAAAATAGTTAAAGGGAATTTGCTTAAACACCCCTAAGTAAACATTCAAAGAGGAACAGCGTATTGTGATTTTGGAGTCTATGTCATAGGCACTTAGCAGTGGGACAGCTTGTAAAGAAAATGGGGAGGGGGGGGGGGGGTTCAGACAGTGAAATAATTGGCATTTATTAGCCCTCTCCATCTTGGGGGTGTTAAGGAAAAGTTAGCACATGTGACTCCATTTTGGTTTGGGGCCCACCATTGTCTAAAAGCAAGCACATCATGCACCAGGAGGAGTGTTCCTTAGATACTGCATTCCTGTGAAAATCCTCCTCCTTGTCTCCAGCCTGCCTTGACTCCCGGTATCTGTTCTTTGTCAGTCCCTAAATTCCCTATCTCCTGGCCTTTGATGTGAGGCCTCCCATTCTGATAATAAAAGTTACTGATGCATGGCTTTAGGACCATGCTGTGTAATTAACATACTAGTTTAGCACGAGGAATGCACCAAGCAGGGATAGGTGGTAGATAAGACAAGGGTTTGTTTATTGGCTAAGGTTTCCGATGCACGAGGGCAACATGCTTTGCTAAAAAGTATATAACCTTTGTATAATCTGTATTCGGGGTCCCCTCCTGGCTAGCAGGGGGGCACCACTCTCGAGCGTAATAAACTTGGTGTTTTTTGGGAACTCGGCAGTTGTGGACTTTGTTTATGTGCCTCAGCCTAGATTCGAACTGTGCATGACCTATCAGGTGTAATTTGTAGCATTTGTGTGCGTGTCCTACCAGGTGTAATTCGCAGCAGTTGTGTGCGTGTCCTATCAGGTATAATTCGTAACAGGGGGAAAGGATGAATTATGACTATCTGCATCACAGTTTCCTTCTCCAGGGAGGGAAGTAAATTACCTCTTTTTTTTTTCTTTCTTCTTTTTTTTTTTTTTGGTGCAACTTACACCCTCCTCATGCACCCAGACAGCTACTCAGGATGATGATGAGGCAGGCAGGGCAAATGCTCCTCCCTCTCTCTAACCACTTGACATGTGAAAGAATATCAGGCAGCCAGAGTAATAAACTTTACTGAAATAAAGTTGGGCCCATTACTCTGCTCTGTAGCCAAACAGTGGCTAGGGACACTCTAGACCTCTATGTTCTGATGATACAATGAAATATATTTGACTATTTTGGAATGTTTATTAAGCTCTTGAATTGTACAAGGTACCCACGTCACCCCACTAGTGTCAATAGAAATTATGTGTATAATAGAATAATAGAATCATAAAAGATTAGGGTTGGAAGAGATCTCAGGAGGTCATCTAGTCCAATCCCCTGCTCAAAGGAGGACCAACACCAACTAATCATCCCAGTCAGGGCTTTGTCAAGCTGGGCCTTAAAAACCTTTAAGGATGGAGATTCCACCACCTCCCTAGGTAACCCATTCCTGTGTTTCACCACCCTCCTAGTGAAATAGTATTTCCTAATATCCAACCTAGACCTCCCCCACTGCAACTTGAGACCATTGCTCCTTGTTCTGTCATCTGCCACCACTGAGAACAGCTGAGCTCCATTCTCTTTGGAACCCCCCTTCAGGTTGTTGAAGGCTGCTATCAAATCCCCCCTCACTCTTCTCTTCTGCAGACTAAACAAGCTCAGTTCCCTCAGCCTCTCCTCATAAGTCATGTGCCTCAGCCCCCTGATCATTTTCATTGCCCTCTGCTGGACTCTCTCCAATTTGTCCACATCCTTTCTGTAGCGGGGGGCCCAAAACTGGACACAATATTCCACATGTGGCCTCATCAGTGCTTAATAGAGGGGAATAATTACTTCCCTCAATCTGCTGACAATTCTCCTACTAATGCAGCCCAATATGCCGTTAGCCTTCTTGGCAACAAGGGAACACTGCTGACTTATATCTAGTTTCTCACCCACTGTAATTCTCAGGTCCTTTTCTGCAGAACTGCTTCTTAGCCAGTCGATCCCCAGCCTGTAGCAGTGCATGGGATTCTTCCGTCCTAAATGCAGGACTCTTCACTTGCCCTTGTTGAACCTCATCACATGTCTTTTGGCCCAATCCTCCAATTTGTCTAGGTCACTTTGGACTCTATCCCTATCCTCCAGCATATCTACCTCTCCCCCCAGATTAGTGTCATCCGCAAACTTCCTGAAAGTGCAATCTGTCCCATCGTCCAGATCATTAATAAAGATGTTGAACAAAACTGGCCCCAGGACCAACCCCTGGAGCACTCTGCTTGATAGCGGCTGCCAACTAGACATGGATCACTACCAGTTGAGCCCGAAAATCTGGCCAGCTTTCTATCCACCTTATAGATCAGGGGAATGGTGAACCGTGGCCACTGGGAGCTGTGGGCGGCCAGGCCTGTGGACGGTCTATGTAAACACTGTCTGGCAGCCCGCCAGTAGATTACTCTGATGGGCTGCATGCGGCCCGCAGGCCGCAGGTTGCCCACCACTGTTTTAAAGGGACTTTCCAACCACAGAAACATGAGTTCAACCACAAAATGGCCATGGCAACGAATTGATGTATATGATAATAGGTTGAGATCATTGATATGCTAACCTATAGAAGAGGACACTCCAACATTAGTAAGGTGAGGAAATACAAATAAGGAAAAAGGCGAAAACCCCTACTGAATATGCATCAGACATAGTGGCGGCAGTATAACATATTATAAAAGTTGCATCGCAGCCTATGGGCAGTAGGAGAGAGAGAGAGAGAGAGAGAGAGAGATGAAGCCTTTGGGAGGTTCCAGAATGATGGCCACTGGTGACGAGGGGGAATGTGATGGTGATGAGGAAGATGATGGTTTCATTTGAGGTTGTTCTGCAAGGGATGGTGTGAGTATATGGATGTGCAGATATACATTCTGTAGTATCTCTATGTACCTTACTGAATTGGTGTGTTTCTGACTGTGCTAAATGTATTAATAAACCATTTGTAAATATAGGAGAGATCCTATAGCGTAAGTGTTGCAGCTGTGCACATTGGGGTTCCCAACTATACTTTGAATAATACTGGGCCTGATCTTGGGACAAGAATCTGTCAATCCTCAATGTGATAATTGGGAAATCTTACGTAATCAATATAATTAATACATAAACTATAGATCAGGCTACATTTGCTACCCTGCTGTCCCTGCAAGCATGCCCTTTATAAGGGAAAAAAATAGAACATCCACAGAACCACTGATCTTTGAGGCCCAACTCTCCTCTTTACCCTGACTCAGTTTACTCCCCTAATCCCACTGCATAATTTCATAATGGAAGCTACCACAAAAATTGTGCTTTTTGTTTTTCCACCAGAACTGTAGTGGTAATTAATCCTAATTTATCCTAATTGTGAGTTCAACTATAAAGAGTGAGGGAAAGTTTATAAAATGCCACAACAACCTCTAACAAGACATGCTGATGGGAAAAGGTACAAAAGGGAGACAGAATTAGTCCATACAAAAAGGCCTGCTGATACAATTTATGGACTGTGTTAAGATCGTGACTGGTAAACAAGAGAAGTGTGGGAGTGGAAATCAATGAACCAAAATTGGTGTGCCAGAAATTAGGCCTCATTGGTGAACAAAATAATGAAGGGATTGACTTTTCCACCCCTTTGGGAGTCCTTAAAAGAAAAATATTTGGGGAGAAAATCCAATGCAGATGCTGACTGGCTGACTGAAAATGGGGGAAGGAGCAAGCTTTCCATTATGGCTGCTATCCTCTCTGTCTCCTGGACCCTTGGAACTACTGTAACACCATCAGACTTTCTTCGTGCTGATCTTGAGATACGTTCTGACTAGACCAGGCCACAGAGAGGAACCCAGATTACATCTCCAATGGCTTTTGCTAAATCTCAAAGCTCACCTGGGATGCAGAGTCTTGGTGTGTCCTTTTCCTTCCCAACATTATTTTTTCCCTTTCCTGCTCCTTTTGCCTTCTGTCTAATAAGGATCTGGCTCAGCTGGCCAAGACTGTATGTTTTGCAGTACTACTGTAAGCCTGTGTCCAGAAAGATAGATAAAAGCAATGCCCAAAACAGTGGAGTGGCTGATAAAACCATGTACTGTGGCTGTATTTGTCCAGCAGTAAGTGAGAGTCAATGCCAGGAACAAAATCTGCATTTTCTATCTTTGCTATTCTTTTCTCTTCCCCTTTTTTACGTATTTATCTTATTTTGTCTTCTAGGAAATGGGATTAGACTCAAACAACAGCAGCAATAGCAACAGGTCCAGCTCATTTCAACGTACTTCTTCCTTTTTCCACGAAATGGGCAGTTATTAACATCAAGAGACTGTCAAATGGGGTGTGGGGAGGAGCTTCTAAAAACTCTTTCCACTAAATAGAAAGGGAACACAGAATGCCATTAAAATGTAACCCTTGTTTAATACTTTATTTTCAAATGCTTTAACTATATTTTTTCTTCTTGTTCTGTATATTTAATAACAAGTTTAAAAGAATTTTTAATGGTGTTTGGTATGATACTCAGCAGGACCTATATACCAAACCCTGAACCTTATATAATCTTGTTTAAAGTTGGGCTGTGACTGGGTCTTGTTATCACCTTTGCCTCTGTGCCCATTTATTGATATAACATAACTGCAGCATTTCCCCTGACAGAGAGCACCCCATACACACAGAGGAGTAGCCAGAAATTACCACTAATGATCAAATCCTACAGTATTATGCGGTCCTTACTCAGGACAGATTCCTGATCCAGTCTTTGGAACTCTAGCCAGAATGAGGACTGCCAAATTTGGCCCTAAAAAAAGAGCGGACCACATTGACACTACTATATTGGCACCACTTTAAATTAAGTGGGACCCATTAAGCTGTAAATGTTCTAATGAGAACAAAACTACATTATACATTTTATGTAATTACACGGATAGATTAACTTTAGTCCTGTTACATAAATGAACCATGTAATTATACTTCCCGCTCTCACATTTCAGGATGAATTAAGAACAAAAAGTGTAATCGTGTATGTGGACGATTACATTCTTAGAGACACTGAATGGCCTCACACATGCACAAACACAGAGGCATTCACATATATAAGTGTGTGTGTGCATGCTAAGCTAGAAAAATGGATGACAGTTCACCTTCCCAAGTTTATACCACTCCTTGCAGAACTCTTGCTATCACTAAGGGCAGGTTTACACTACAGCTTAAGTCGATCTAACTTACATCACTCAGGGTGTGAAAAAGCTCCCCCCAAAGTGACTCAAATTTCACGCTGTCCACACCAGCGCTATGTCCGCAGGAGACACTCTCCCACCAACGTAGCTTATGCTTCTCGCTGAGGTGGAGTAATTATGCCAATGGAAGAGTGCTCTCCCATCAACATAGTAAGTCTTCACCAGGTGCGCGTCTTAACCCATGGCCCTGGCCACTTGCTGCCCAATCAGCACACAGCTGTGGCCCATGTGACATCCTCAGGGCCATACAGGTAGTATATATATTGTGTGGATGCGGCCCACATAACACATAGAGAGCTGCATATGTGGCCCACAATGGTAAATAGGTTGAGTACTACTGTGTGTAGACTGGCCCATATTTCCTAAAGAAATATGTTTAGTATCTTACCCAGTATGGCTAGAATCATCTAAGGGCATTTGGCATTGCATGGCCTAACTTTAAGTGCTCTGGCACCTAGTGAAACTAAGAGCCTTGAGTTAGGCACACAGGTGCCATATAAAAAAGTATGTGGAGAGTTATGTACCTAGCAACACAGCAAGCTGAGCAGGGAGTCACCTGAATTAGCCAACAGGAAACGCTGAGGAGAGTGGTGTGGCCTAGGACCCACCCATCCCAGAATATTAGGCACCTCACTCTGGGTCTGAGTATGGTAGCTATATCCACTTCAGATTCACAGCCAGAAACCCTCTTCTGGAGTTAGGTGCCTAAGAAAGATCAGTCTGTAATATCTTGGATATTAGGAAAAACTCTTTCAAAAGGAGGATGGTGAAGCACTGGAATGGGTTACTTAGGGAGGTGGTGGAATCTCCATCCTTAGAGGTTTTTAAGGCCCAACTTGACAAAACCCTGGCTGGGATGACTTAGTTGGGGTTGGTCCTGCTTTGAGCAGGGGGTTGGACTAGATGACCTCCTGAGGTCTCTTCCAACCCTAATCTTCTATGATTCTATGTTTTGCAAAGAAATGAGGAGGAGGAACCCTACTAGTTAGAGCACTAGTTAGGATGTAGCAGATCCAGGTTTAAATCTACCCTCTGGATAAGAGGAGCAGGACTTTAATCCATGTCTCCTTTGTCCCAGGGGAAGGTCCTAACCATCATAGCATAGAGTCATTCTTACACTTTTTGGCCCAATGAATATTTACATATTTCATACAAAGTGGAACTGCTTCAGCAGGAGAGATCGAGAGAGCTTCTCCCACAATACTGTATAGCCCAGCAGTTAGGGTATTTCCCTGGGAGTTAGGTGACTTGGATTCAAGCGCTTGATCCTCTCAAACAGAGTGGGAATTTGAAGCTGGCCTACTGGTTGGCAATACTAGCTTCTCCTCTTTGGGCTGTGTTTTGTGCAAGGCCCAATCTCTTAGGCATGCCGTAAACACAGCTACTGACTCAGGTGATAGGAAGGGGAATACCTAATCTGAGATCCTGGATGGGGTTTAGGAGCTAGATGATGGGAGTCAGGTCTTAGACAGCTATGCTCATGCTCCATGGAGATTTTCACTAGTGGGAATTTATGTGCCTAGGGAATTTAGGAGCCTATGCTGTTAGATGGCAACTGAGTGCAGGTTTTGAGGATCTAAATTTTGTATTTAGTTACCTAGAGTGGCAGTTAGGCACCTAAATCCATTTATAGATCAAGTGCTAAGGTCCTTCCTTCACCAAAATGAAATAAATAATTACCAATGAAGGCACAAGCACATTGTTACTACTAAGTTACAAATAGGTAAAATTGCAAAGGAATGTATCCAAGAGAGGGTTTGAGGCTGGTACTGCAAGTTGGTAGTTTGTGCAGTACTTATCTGCTGTTCATACTCTTCTGCTGTCAGCCAGTAGTTTATGCATCCACACCTCTTTCATCCACAGACAGAATCTGATGGGGAAGGTTCTGAGTTACTACAGAGAATTCTTTCCCAGGTATCTGCCTGGAGTGTCTTACATATATGCTCAGGGTCTAACTGATCACCATATTTGGGCTCAGGAGGGAATTATTTATTGTTCCTATTTATTGTGCTATTGTTTATTTGCATGGTCTCTGTCTGGTTCTGTGATTGTTTCTGTCTGCTGTATAATTAATTTTTCTGGGTGTGAACTAATTAAGGAGGTGGGATATAATTGGTTAAATATTCATGTTACAATATGTTAGGATTGGTTAGTTAAATTTCAGGAAAATGATTGGTCAAGGTATAGCTAAGCAGAACTCAAGTTTTACTATATAGTCTGCAGTCAATCAGGAAGTAAGGGGGGGAATGGGAATGGGAACAGGGAATGAGGGTGGGGAATTGGAATCGTGTTTTGCTAAGGGGGGGAAATGGGAACAGGGACACAGGTAAGGCTCTGTGGTATCAGAGCTGGGAATCATAGAATATCAGAGTTGGAAGGGACCTCAGGAGATCATCTAGTCCAACCCCCTGCTCAAAGCAGGACTAATCCCCAATTATTTTTGCCTCAGATCCCTAAATAGCCCCCTCAAGGATTGAACTCACAACCCTGGGTTTAGCAGGCCAATGCTCAAACCACTGAGCTATCCCTCCCCATAAGGGGGACACTAAGGAAGGAAACAGGAATCATGCTTGCTGGAAGTTCATCCCAATAAAAATCGAATTGTTTGCACCTTTGGACTTCCGGTATTGTTGCTCTCTGTTCATGTGAAGAAGGACCCGGGAAGTAAGCAGGTGAAGGAATAAGCCCCTAACAACTAAAACCTAGAGAATCTCTATCAATAGACTCTCCTCTAAGAGAAGTCTCTGTCTGATCCACGTGCTCCTCTGCAGCAATCAGCTTTCCCCCATCTCTTAGTTTAAAAACTGCTCTGCAACCTTTTTAATGTTAAGTGCCAGCAGTCTGGATCCACTTTGGTTTAGGTGGAGCCCATCCTTCCTGTGTAGACTCCCCCTATCCCAAAAGTTTCCCCAGTTTCTAATAAATTTAAACCCCTCCTCTGTACACCATTTTCTCATCCATGCATTGAGACTCTGAAGCTCTGCTTGCCTACCTGTTACTTTCAAAATGGATTGTACAGTGCAAATATATATTTTTTTTCTTTTGCCTTGCTTAATATTATGGTTCAAATTCAAGGGAATCACTCAAACATCATTTTATATTTTACATTAAAAGGAAATATATACAAGTAGACAGAAATACCTACATGATCACAATTCATGGAGAAGCATATAACAAGTTGGTCAACTTTGTTGTCCTTATGTAATTCTTATTGGGGCAAACTAAGAACCATGTATGTATGTGTACTTATATTTATTCCAGGTATTACTGCATACTTCATCTTTCGCCTAGTTCTGCAACCATTACCTATGTGAGTTACTTATGATTTACACTAGGGTAAGTGAACTCAGAATCAACTTCAGTGTCCAAAGGCCAAAACATTTCAAAAGTTAGGGTCCTAAAACTATGTGCTCTTCAGATATATAGCTACTTTATTTTCAAGTGCAAATTAGACAACTAAATAACATTATTTGTGCCCATAAATAACAGTGGTATAGTTGGGTACTCTCAATTAGTTTTGCTTACATTTGATGAATATTGTATGGGAGATAAAAGTTTTGGTTTGGAAACATTGACACATGGTTCTTCTGAAACTAAATTTGATCGTGAAAATTACATTCTTCAGTTTCTATGCTCCTATTGTCTTGGGAGTCAGGTAGCCTAGGTAACTAGTTAGCATGAGAGTCTGGAATCCCTGGAGGTCTTGGTCTTGGGACAGTCTTTATGGCCTTGGGAAAGCACATTCGAAGACATACAGGCTCCTAGCTCCATGGCAGTAAGCCTGGAAACCTCAATAGACCTCGGGATTTCCAGGCTCCCTGCTATGGAGCTGAAAGCCTAGACTCTGAGACCTCTCATTAGAGCCAGGTCTCCTAGGGCTTCCAGACTGCCTGCCATGGAGCTGGGAGTCAAGCCCCATCTAGAGTTGTGGCTCCCAGAATTTCCAGGCTCCCTGCCAGCAGGAGTCCAGGAAAGATGTTGCTTTGACAGCTGTGTGTGGAGGACAGTAATGCATAATCAAGCTCCAAATAGACTCTATACTCCCTTCAATTAATAAGTATTAGTTTTTTTTTTTAAATCAATATGATCTTTGCAGCACATGATCAGTGAAGTTTACATAAAAAGTATTGTGTGCCACCGTTACAGATAAATTATAAGCTTTCTCTTCCTATACTTCAGTGCTAACAAGGGTATGTGGTTTTTTTGTTCTGTTTTTTGTTTTGATTTTTTGGTGTGCACAAATAACCAATGATATGTCATCAATTTATCTTGTTATAAAAATAAAGAACAGTTGCTATGGAGAGAAATTTTCTTGTAAATGCATTCAAATTTCTGGAGTAGAATATGATATGCACAGTAGAATGGAAATTAGTATATGTAGATAAATTCACTATTGAAGGTGATATTTTAATATTTTAGATATCCAAGTAAATGAAGTAAGGTACCTAAGCGTCACATAGCTTTATACAATTTCCTCAGTATATATTAAACAGAAAATATCAATGTCAAACTGTTTATCAGTCATTACCTCCAAGGAACAGCTAGATTTTTCATGTGAGTGGAGAGTGGAAGGGACAGTCTTTTCTGATGTGTTTGTACATCCTCTAGCACAATGGGATCCTGGTCCACGATATGAGCACAATACAAATAATAAAAATAATAACAACAAATCCCTCCCTCCCTCTTCTTTCGTAATTAGGAAAAACTACCACATTACCTCTCTTGCACTTCAGTGTAGGTGATGTGATATCTATTCTACATACTCTATACCTATCACAAAGGGATGCTGTGAAGTTGTATTAGTTAATATTTGTAAAGTGTTTGAGACACTCAGATGAAAGGCTCTGTAAAAGAACCAAGTATTCATTCTCTTTGGAGAATTCATTTCTGTCACCGTATTTCTGAACAATTCAATCCAATATGGTGCAGCACAATTTGATATTTATGAAATGCCAGATTTCAATAGAATGCCTGTCAATTATCAACAGAACTATATTATTTATAATTTTGTGAAATTTAACAAATAAGAATATCTTTATTTTGTTAAAACAAAAAAAAAATCCCTTAAATTCTTCTTATAATCCCATTGATGGATCATGCCCTTGATATTATGTTAATATAGTTATTTGGATTTCTTTTCTTCATGTATGTGATAATTTAGTGGGTATGGGACATTTGCACTCCCTTGACTACTATCAGGAAATGACATAAATAGTGCAATAAATTTGGCAACCCAAATGCTCCTTTGAAAATTCATACAATATAAACGCATGGAACATTGCACACCTTCCAGTGATATGATATGATCCACACAGATCTCAATGAACTACTTTCTCATGTGTACAAGTTGGAGCACAGGCTGAATTGCTTTCTTGCCCATTGTGTTGAATCATTTTTTCTTGCTTCTAGAGCTGGACATACAGTAGGGAAAAAGGCTTCACAAATATTTTTGCAAAATCCAATTCATGATTTGATCATGTCAGAACATATTCTTTGTTTTGCTTTCCCACAAATATTTGTATAACCATTTTTAATTCACACAAATCTGAGGGCGAAGCATTTTTTTTGGTGAGCATATGGCTATCTGTGTGTGACACCTGTATTTGTCTTGGAAATGGTCATCCTAGGAATGAGTGTTTTAAATTCATTTACTTTCTCAGACAGAAATAACAGAACATCAGCAGAAGCAGAGTTGAGGAAGATAGGAGAACAAGAATGAGGGACACTCAAACATCAGAAAGATCCCTACACATGACCAAACCTCAGGTCTCTACAATGTAATCAGATATTGAGATGAGGAAAAGTCAGGGATATTCCACCATCTCTACATGTCGAACAAAGTTACATAAATAAAATACAATGCATTTGACAGATATATGAAATAGTGTGTGTCGTTGCATATGGTGCAAGGCAATGCAAAGTAGTTCTCTGAACCACTGAGGCCAGACTTGGCAGACAGAAATTTAAATTTAAAGGATCTTGTTACAACTTTCACAGATAGGATCATGAACATCTGGGCAATATTTTTCTGTGAACAGGACAAAAGAAAACTGTTTGCAAAGTCTGCTGGATGCAAAAAAATCTGGCTTATTTTTTTCTTCTTTGGTCAGGACGGCTCTACCAGGCAAAAAAATGGTCCACGTGGGATGATATAGCTTATTCTACAACCAGCAAAACATAGAATCAGCTACCCTTTGGGTTCCCAGCAGTTGCTGTCCTACTCCACTCACCTGCGGGAGTGCAACGAGGGTCGAGAAAAGGAAAGCTTAGACTTGTGTTAGACTTGAGACCTCCCAGCATCTCAGTAATACCAATCTTTGGCGGGACCTCTCCTAGGTCCTGTGCTCAGGTTTATCCCAGGAGATGGCGCATTGACACTCTGTCTTGAAATGGACTACGGGACACTAACCACAAAGTTGTAACAAACTAACCCCTAACTATTAAACCAGGCCCCTCAGAGGTGCTGCGAGGAAGCCAGAAAGCCGTAGTGCATTGTGTCATTTTCCCCGGGGGGGAATTTCTTCCCAGCTCTTCTGAGGAGCTATCTGCATAGAATAACAGCTGGCCAAGTCTGCCACACACAGGACCTAATAATATACAGGGATATGGGGGTGGGGGGGACACAACAGAGATGGGGCCAGGGCCCAGACTCCCCCTTAGCTCCTGACTGGGCCAAATTTGAATGGCATTGCAACCTTGTGAACCACATCAAAGACAGCTCATTCAAGTTTGGCCCATCATGATGGAGGGGAGGCTGAGAAAAACTTGAATGGTGTTTCAATCCCATGTGCCACTTTGGCAGCCCTTCCAGAGCCCATGGGCACAGGGCTCCTCCAAACCCTGAGGAGAGGTAGAGCAGAGGACACAGAGAACCACCTCCCCCAGTCATCAAATGCTGTGAGTATTGGATCCAGGCTTTAGTGTTTCCTGGGTAAGTGAAGAAGCAAGAGGAGAGGATGGGGCCTGGGGCTCCCAGCACTGCCTTCACTGATCAGTGAAAGCCAGAGACCCACCTTCCAAAATGGAGTCTAATTTTTGGTCTCCATAGCCACACCCCACCTCCCCTCCACATTCATATAACAATACCAACTGCCCAAGTGGTGGGTGTTGCTCAGGGACCATTGGTTGGGAGTGGCATAGCCAACCAGTTCAGCTGGCTGCCTCTAATTCTGAACACCTTTCCCCCCCCCACCCCCCCGAATAGTTTATTCACAAAAAAAAAAACCAAAACCCACATATTTTTGGTCAAATGAAACTGTTTGTGAAATTGAGTCAAATTCAGTGCACAGTTTTATATGAATAAAAATGTTGTTGTTTTTTTTTTATTCCAAATGGTTCATTTCAACATTTTCTGAACTAAATGTTTCTACTTTCCATTTCAAAATGATCTTTTATTTCTAAAGCTAGCTAGAGTTGTAAATAAATAAAAGGATTAAAAGGGGTAAAACACTACACCCCAGACAATAAGAAAATGAAACAATTACATGTTTCATTCAACCCCCAAATGCTTTTTCCATTCATTTTATTTTATTTTATTCTTTTTGGTCATCAGACTGAAACCGCAGTTCTTTGCTCAGCTCCTGCAAGCCCACCAATTATACCACAGAGAACAAAGATAACACCAACCTAAACCAAAACCTTTGCAGTGCCCTTGTCACTCTTCTCAGCCACACATGGAGCCCCCAGGGAAAAAGAGACCATGTTAGCATCAGGAAGGAGAAATATCCCTTACTGCCTCACCAGAGTCCAGCTATCAGTAGTAAGGGCTTGCAGTTAGCCTGCTTACCTGCCAGTTTAGCCCCCAGGCCGTCTAACCAGTTCAGTTGGTTCCTGGTTAAACTGCCTGACTGGCCAAAGCACACAGTTGGCTGAGGGGCTCAGCAAACCTGCTCGTAAGACCAGCAGCAGCAGCAGGTCACTGGCTGCTCAAAGCATTTGCCAAGGGCTGTGCTAGCTCCTATACGTGTTTGTTGCCAGCCCTCCTCATGTCCTGGACCCAACTTTGCTCCTGCCTTGCTTCACTCTAGGTAACCCAGCTCTGACCCGTGGCTCTGGCCTCTGGCCTCTGACTCAGGTTCTGAGTCTGGGATCTGATTCCTGGTTACGGACTCCTTTTCTAACCACTCATCCTGACTCCTGCTGTGATCATTGACCCTGATTCCTGCTCTAACCGCTGCCCATGTCTTGGACCTTTGACACTCTAGGAACCCCCGGGGAGCTCCCTTCATTCTACTAGGCTGGTCAAATTCTCTTGTTACCCCAGATGGCTGGGGTCAATGCTTTATAAATGCTACTGTCTGTGAAATTTATAAATAAACATGTCAGACAGTGATGGAGAATCACTAGCCATCATCTTAAAACCCTACGGAAAGGTTCTTCATTAATAAACATGAGCTTTTCCTAATTATGTTGTAAGGCAATTTTGAGTATCAGTTTATGATCCAGAGCGTTACTGGGCTGGAAACGACAATAATAATGAATCAATGAATGACACTTGCTATTACTAGCAGGACAGGATCTAAACAACTTGTTTAGAATATCTCATTAATAAAATAAATCAGTCTAGGTCCAAGTCCTTCCAATTATCATGTAACTTTAGTTCAGTTCCTACTGTGGATTAAGAACAGAGCTTTCTGTGTTTAGATTGTGAGTGGTGGGGGTAAAGGCTTTTGACAAATCTGAGCTCTTGCAGATATAAAGCTCACATATTACTATTTTCCTGTGAAATGTTAGTAAAGTGAAAATCTAAACAGATTTCAATATGTAGCAAATGATACAACAGAAGTCACTTAATGCATCTGGGCACCCTTCTCAAATGGTCATGGTACACAATTGACTATAAAGGCCCAGATTCACTATCTGTTTCTTCAAGGAAGATCAGCACGCCCATCTGCTTCCTGTTATGTTTCGAGGGGCACCTCCCCTACTCTGTTCATCAGAAAGCCATGCATGCTTCTGTCTTTTCAGATATTTATAGTTTCTATCACTTATAGTTTCTATTGCCTTCTCACAGCATCCCTTTGAAGTAGGAAATCCCCATTTTCCAGATGTGGTGCTTGGATAGAGTGAAATTAAGGGATTCAGCGATGGTGACATAGGAAGTCTGTTGTAGAGCTAGGAACTGAATATAGGTCTCTGTAGTCCCAGGTCAATGACTTAAACCCAAGAACATCCTTCCCCTTTGGTTCATCCTCTTTGTCACTCTTTTGGAAGTTTGAGGTTTTCTGATCTCCTTAAGGGTCTCCCCTGTATGCCCCCATTCTCTATTTAATTTGTTTGTACTCCTCACCCATTTCCCAATATCACCTATATGTTCTTCATGCCCAGTAAATCAGTCCCCACAAAAAATATTTCAGTTTTGACTCCCCAAACTCACCTCGTATTTATGAATTCAGGTGTTGGTGTAACATGCTTAACACTCCCCATTCTTTGCAAAACATTTGAATGTTACACTGGCATTTGGTGGACGACCATATTTTCTACCTCTTACTTTTTCCCCACAAAGTCTACCCCAACCATCTCAGTTGTCTTCAAATGCCAGCTTGGATAGGTAGGCTTTGTAGTGTGCCCTGCAGGTCAATGAATTCTGGCTGTTTCTCCCCAAGGTGGGAGTGAGTAAACTTGATCAGAAATTCCATGCCTGGCTAAAACACATTTCAGAAAATTAATCTCTTTTTCACTCAGCTTATCCTATAGGAAACTCAACTCTGAGTAGCAGCAATATGAATCCACTACTGATATAAATTGTATTTGCCTTCAAAGTAAAATAGGTCAGGTCAATCAATATATTTTGCCAAGGTCACTATGGTGCTTGCTGAGGATGTAATGTTTCTCTAGACTGTTGTTGTTGATACATCTGTCACACTGAATGTTTCATTACTATATCAGCAATCTGTTTGTTCACATGAGGCCAGTAAGGTATTTCTCTGTCTTTTCTTTTGAATAATTCCATACACAGATGTCCTTCCAAAATGTGACATGGCATTTCTTTCCTCATGCTCGATGGAATTACATTTTTTTCTTATGAATTGCATTACCAATAGCTGTTAACTGATTGCAAACAGACTAACAATGATGAACTGGATATTTGACCTCTCTCTTCACCTCACACCATCTTTCAAGTATATCTGCAACTCTATGTTTCATCAGTAAAGCTTGAAATTGGCACATGCACTTGTGCCTTTATATCATGTTCCATAGTAAAAGTGCTCTAGTTAGCTACACCAAATGTACTAAATTCTTATCTGACACATGGTTCAGGTTAAACTGGTACTTTTGTAATCTCAACAGTATTATTTATATTCTGGAGGCTGTTCTAAATCAATGGCTATTTGCCAATGGCATTTAAGGTTTATGGTCAGTTTCTATCTCAAATTCTTTACCCCAAGCATACTAACGATACCCAATTATGCCAAATACTACAGCTAACATCCTCATCCCCCTCCACACCACCCAATTGGGTATACACATTATCAGAGTGAGCCATTGTTTTGGAAGCAAAAGTGCTATCCTCTACTGAATCAACCCTTAGTCCACACATTAGATATTAAAAGTTTATTTATTTATATCAATTTAAATATAGTGAAATGCGGGAAAAAAAAAACACCATCTTCTAGGCTCCAGTCACCTTTGCCATCAATTAAATAGAATACAAAATCCCATTACAAAACCAGAATAGCAACATGCAAACACACACATCTATCCGCACCAATACATATTGCAAATCAATCTTTTTCTACCTCTTACTTTTCCCCCACAAAGTCTACCCCAATCATCCCTGTCGTCTTCAAATGCCAGCTCGGATAGGTAAGCTTTGTAGTGTGTCCTGCAGGTCAACAAATTCTGGCTATTTCAGCCCAAGGTGGAAGTGAATTTCAAAACTATTAGAAAATGTTCTGTCAGCAGCAGCCTTTCTTATATAGCAATGGAGGTCCACCTTGAGAGCCTTTGCGGATCTCAACTGTGTCAGTATAGCACTGGGAGAGAGGCCAAATTTCCCAAGGCATTCAAAGCTTTAGAAATTAAAATCAAAACCTTAAATTCTATCCAGCAGCCAAAGTGCTGTGAGTACAGATTGCCATATGCCGGTGTCATGTGTTCACAGTGAAATATGCCACTTAACAAGCAAGCTGCCGCTTCTGAATGCAAATCAGTTGCATAAGCTTATGCTTACAAATGGATTTCAGCTGTGGCCCTCATGTAGAGCACTTTGCAGTAGTCCAATCTAAGACAAAGTAATAGGTCACAGGAGCAGTGTCCAGCACCTTTGGAAAAACCTGAACCTACAGCTGGGTGAATACATGATTTTTTTGGTTGGCTGGCAGTTGCAAAGAGGAAAAAAAACAGTTCTGGAAGAACCGAAACTGAAAATTCTAAAACAAAACAAAATTGGTCAGTTAGAAAAGTCTACAGAAATTTTGTTTCAGATTGAACAAAACATTTCATTAGACCTGAAACAAAATGTGTAGTTGCACTTGGGGGCATTTTTAAACTAACAGTGAAGAAAATGAAGTTCTAGATTCACAAAATGGCCAGAGGTGGTGGGCTGCTGCTGCTTATATATTCTTCAGTCCAGTGGTTGGGGCATTCACCTGGGATGTGAAAGATCCAAGCTGAAGTTCCTGCTTCAATGGTTATTCATACAAAGTGGAACAGCTCTAACAGAAGGGATTGGAACAGAATATCCCATAACCCAGTGGTTATATCACTGTCTTGAGATGTGAGGGCAGGGGAGACAACATCAACCCTCTACGCTATATCAGGCAGAGGTGGTGGTGGGGGGGTTGAAACTGGGTCTTCTAGGAGAGGAGAGCACCCTACTCATTGAGCTAAAGATTGTAAAGTAGGCACCACCTACTTCTCCATCCTTTTTGTGAATGGTATCCAAGTCTCTCCCCAAAAATAAATCAGGCACAGCCTATTCAGCAAATTCATGTCAAATTCTTGAATAGTTTGACCAAAACTATTTTGTTTTTTCATCAAATACAATATTTGTGTGAAAAATTTCATTCAGCTCTACTTGCAATCTCTTGGTAAGATGTGGATGGTGAAAAAATCACTGCTCTACTGCTAAGTGATCATCTAAGAGCAGTTGGGAATCCTACCAGACTTCCAAGATGTGAAACTTGGAAACAAGTGATGGCTTAATATCCCATATCAGGGATGCCATAGAACCTTCACCAGTTCTGATTATTTCCCCAGTCCACTATAATAACTCAGTCTCCACCAGCTAATTCTTACTCAAGCCTCAGTCTTGCCCTGACACAGAAAGTGACACTTGACCTCACTCTCTGTGCTGAATGAAATGATTATACAAATTTGGGTGCTATTGGCATACTGAAAGCACTTCACTCAATATTTCCTTGCTATCTTTCCTAGTGACCTCATGTACACATAGAATAAGAGAGATGACAATTGACCGTGTGCAATTGACCATCAGAGAGCCCTCATTACTACTTTTTCCATAATCTGAACCAGAAATAGAAGATTAGAGACCGAACAATATCTGTGTGGATTGTCAGTGGGAAGAGATCGCTTTCTGAGCAGAGGCCAAAAAGCTTCCTTCAAAGCAATGAGCACCGTATCCTTCTTCAGCCAAGGACTCAGTACTCTTTCATTTACCTTCACCATCCAGGGAGGAAAAGGATCCTAAACTTAGGTTGTAGCACAAATTTCTGCCACTGCAGTGGGAACTTTCTTATGCAACACTGGTTGAAACAGCGAAGAACACCCATCCTCTGATAATCAGGCCATTTCAAAGTGTCTCACGTTGGAAACTGAAAAACTGAGGCACCAAAAATCATTAGTGACTTTTGAAAATGTTGGCCTTGATCAGACATAATACTGCAAACCTCAGCTCCTAAAAGAGGCTGAGATTCCACAGTTCTTTGATAATCCAATTACTTGTAATTTCTTTTCACTGTATGTTGATATTAATTTAACTTTGGTTTTCTATTCCCAATTGTCTACATTTTCTATTAATACCTTTTCAGCAGCTCCTATATCATATTTAAATGTTATAGAATCTTCCTTTAGTTACACACTATTGGATTCTTTATGTATATCTTACTCCTGGGGAGATTCTGCGGGACTGCATCCCTGCAGAAAATGTCCCCTCCCCCCAGATTTCATGTGTTTCCCTGTGGAAAACAGCAGGGAATCAAAGAGAAGCTAGGCAGAGGTGGCGGGGGGTGACCATGGGCACAGTTTTTTGGGAGGGTTTCCCCCCTCCAAACAGAAGCCAGGCATGTGGGTTTACACGGGTTACATGACACTTTCCGCCCTCATTCTGCAAGCGCAGAGCTGCCCAGCCGAAGGAGGCTGTGTCACCAGTTCGCTGACTCTGCAGCCTCCTGAGTACTAGTGCCAGTCGTTCTCCCCTTCTGTGTGCTGGGAGCCTTCCTGTTTTCTATTCTGTGCAACAGTGAGTGCCTGTGGTGGGGCTGGGTAAGGGGGTGGGGTAAGGGAAGGGGTGAGGAACTGGGGGAAGGAGGCAGTGGGGAAGGAAGTGGGATAGAATAAGGCAGGGGCAGGGAAAGGTGGGAGTGAGGGGAGGGGGATGGAGAAGAAAAGGGATGGGGGGAAGCAGGAGCCCAGCATACAGCGTCCCCTCGCCAGTAGTTGGAGCTTCCCCATTAACAGGCCTATCGAACCCTCACCCTGAGAAGCTCTACCCCACTACACGTGGACCCCTCTGACAAGCCCCCCAACCTAGACCCCCACTCCACTGATCCCCAACCAGCTGCACCTGTACCCTCACCCCATCAAGCCCCATTTCAAGCACCTGGACTCCCTCGCTGACCCCTCCCACACACCCTGACCTCCCTGCCAAGCCCCATCTCCCCACCCCGAGATCCTCCTTCCCCTCCAGAGCCCCAACCACCTTCACTTGGATCCCCTGCAGAGTCCCTTTGCCCCTGTACCCGGAACCCCCCAACAAGCCTCTGTGCATCCAGATCTCCCACTGAGACACCCACACCCAGATTGTCCCACACAGAAACCTTTCACCTCACACCTGGATCCTCCTACACTAAGCCCCTCCACACTTGGATCCTGCTGGGCTGACCCTGCCCAACCACTCCTGGTGCACCTGGCACAGAGTGTCAGGGCCCTTGGGTGTTTCTAGGGAAGGTCCAGCCCTTGCATTGTGTCAGGATCAGGCGCAGCCTCACTGCCGAGTCCCTGTCCTGGGGGAGGTGGGGGCTTCAGGGTGATTGTGGCTTTGCCCTCTGGTGTTGTCTGGACCGGTGATCTGCTAGGTCACTCCAGTCCTTGACTCTGGGAGCCAGCCTTACCCAACTCTGCTGTGAGAACCCCCACTCCTAGGCTGTTCATGCACAGCCTCTGGCATGTAAACTGCTTGGATTGTGCAACCGAATGACACAAGCCAATATCTCCGGTCCCAGACACAACCTTAGGAACCTCCATCTTGCAGTGTCTGGTTATGACCGCTGGATGCTGCAAGCTCATATGAATTTGTCAATTTAACAAAGAAATTGATATGTACCAGGCTTGTTATCCCAAGGGGAGTATGACACACTTCAGACAAAATGCACTGCTTCAGGGAGAATAAACAAACACATTTATTAACTACGGAGGTAGATTTTAAGAGATTATAAGTCAAAGCACAACAAGTCAGATTTGGTCAAATGAAATAAAAGCAAAGCACATTCTAAGCTGAACTTAACACTTTCAATGCCCTTACAAACTTAGATGCTTCTCACCACAGGTTGGCTGGTTGCCCTTCAGCCAGGCTCTCCCCTTTGATCAGTGCTTCAGTCGTTTGGTGGTGATGTCTGTAGATGGAAGTGGAAGAGAGAGGAAGAGCATGGCAAATGTCTCTCCCTTTTATCATGTGCTTTCTTCCCTCTTGGCTTTGCCCCCTCCCCGCCTTCAGAGTCAGGTGAGCATTACTTCATCGCAGTCCCAAACTGATCAAAGGAAGGAGGGTGACTCACTGGAGAGTCCAAAAGATCCTTTGTTGCTGCCTAGGCCAGTGTCCTTTGTTCCTGTGAGGCTTGTCCCATACATACCCTGATGAGGTATGAACTGCCCCTCTGCTCTAGGAGAATTTTGCCTGGGCCTGTTTTAAGCCATGAGGACAAATTTTCAGCCTCATAACTATATACATGAAATTAAAACCTATAACATTACTACAACATTACTGTAACATCAATTACTATAACATCACTATAACAACAATGCTCAGTGCATCATGAGACTTCCAAAGACACCTGACATGACAAACTTTGCATTGGATACCACACAGTCATATTATTAGGATGAACATGGGGGTGCAGGATATTCCAGCGAGGAACAGAACATCACAGTGTTCTCCCAACTCAATGCAGCCAGTGTCCTGTGCTCCCCACTGCCATGCTGGAGCCACATTTATTTATTGACAAATGAAATTTGCAGAATTTTAAAATATTGGGCACATAATTTTTAATTTTTGGTGCAGAATTTTACATTTTTTGGTGCAGAATTCCCTCAGGAGTGCTTTATTCCTCTTTGGTATAAACACAGGACTCCATTCCAATTAACAGTTTATCTAATACTGCAATTGCATCATCAGATTCTGTGAGTAAAGGCACATTGCTTGTTTTATGCTTTTTTTTTTTTTTTTTTGTAAAATGGCCCCGTAACACTTTATAGAGACAGTCCAATGTGCAGGTGTACTACATTTCCACAGCCTAGCTTTTGCCTTAGTTTACTGCTCACAGTCACTCTTCAAAACACTATTCCTATGAACTATTTTTGTTAAATAACATCCATACCAGTCAATTCTTTATTTTCTTCCTGGTATTAGTTTGTGATGTAATATGTTCTCCAGCTTAACAGATATCTAGTGATTTCAGAACGGATTAGATAACTTGTAACTAACAGTTTGGGTGTAGTTTGGCATTTGTTCATTAAATAATAATTCATGGATTTTTTTCACTATTCCACAAGCTCTGTCTGCCTTAGGCTATGTCTACACTAGAGACATTACAGCAGCATGGCTGTACCAATGCAGCTGAGCCACTGTAAGGTCTCTCGTGTAGCAGCTCTATGCAGACAGGAGAGAGCTCTCCCGTCAACATAATTAAACCACTCCCATAGTGGTGGTAGCTGTGTCGGTGGGAGAAGCTCTCATGCCAACATAGCGCTGTGCACGCTACCACTTATGCTGGCTAAACTTATGTCGCTTGGGGGGGTGTTTTGTTCACGCTCCTGAGCAACATAAATTTTGCTAACATAAGTGACAGTGTAGACATGGCCTTAGTCTACTACAAAGGGACTTATTGTGCCACTCTTACTCATGTTAGTGAGCAATTACTCTGAGGAGTAATTCCAGTCAAGTCAACACTAAGGAAGAGTGGCACAATCAGACCTCTAGCAGACCGTCCTTCAAAGAGCCATCATTCATGCCACAAACAACACCTTCCATCAGAGAATCTGTTAGCACTTCATTGGATATGTTTATCTTTGATATGAAATTGTGCTATAAATTTGTAACTGTGAAAGTGGATCAGTTTATGAATTTGCCAGTGTGCCAATTAGATTTTACAGATGAAATCTATCGAACTATGTTTACCAATAGATAATAGAATCCAACAAGACAATCCCTTTGTATTGAGTCTAGGGAGTGTTAGCTTATTAGGTTAATGCTGGGTTCTTGTCAGGTCTACTTTTAACTTGAACATAGAATCATAGAAGATTAGGGTTGGAAGAGACCTCAGGAAGTCATGTAGTCCAATCCCCTGCTCAAAGCAGGACCAACACCAACTAAATCATCCCAGCCAGGACTTTGTCAAGCCAGGCCTTAAAACCTCTAAGGATAGAGATTCCACCACCTCCCTAGGTAACCCATTCCAGTGTTTCACCACCCTCCTAGTTAAATAGTGTTTCCTAATATCCAACCTAGACCTCCCCCCACTGCAACTTGAGACCATTGCTTCTTGTTCTGTCATCTGCCACCACTGAGAGCAGTCTAGCTCCATCCTCTTTGGAACCCCCTTTTTTTCAAATCAGGACACTTGCTTATTCTTAACCAACCAACAATTTATTAATTCACCCAGAAGCTCATTAATATAGAATCAACAATTTAGCACTCAAATGAAGACACAACAAATTGTGGGTACTACACACACACAGTATAGTCTTGCAAGCAATTAACACACACTACAGTTGAGGATCAGGAGTTATACCAAGGAATAATACTAATTACGAAGGTTTCTTATTACATTTACTTATGATCAACAATTCTCAATTTTTTGACACATTCATCACAATTCCAAAGATGCACTTGTTTTAGTGGCACTTTGAAGAGTGTGGTTACGTCTCTTTGACTAGATTCGTCCAAAAGGGACAAGTTTAGAATATTAACAGTAATTTTTAAAACTTTTTTTCCAATTTCTCTTTGGCCAATTTTCTTGGACTTATGAAGGAATTAAAATCAAAAATATAGTTACTCAAGATCTCACTAGAGAATATAGACTCAGCAACTTAACCTACCGTTATTTATGTTACAGAAAAGAAGGGGAAATGCAATCTCTGAATTAAAATCTCATCAATTCTTCTTTTCTGCCTAACCCTGGGTTAGTGGAGAGGTCTTTCCACCTGACTGGTCCAGACATCTGTCAGATTAAGCTTCTTGTTGGGTTCAGTCAACTCTCCTGAGCATATGATGACTTCAAATTATATACCCTTATTTCAGGACTTGTAGGAGGGGGCAATCCTCTTATTCCCATTGGAAACATGCAAGATGAGTACTTAAGTTTTAGTTAATTGAGTTTCTTTGATGCTTCCATTGGTATCCATTAGATGGCAATGGTATATATAAGAAATTTCTTCAATCATTTTCTTATCAAAGGCTTCTGAAGTTTGCTTATATAGCAGTCTTGAAATGAATGAATCTTGGAAATGTTAGCAGTTATCTTTGAGAACTCATTGAGCATTGTTGAGGGCCTAGAGGGCTGAAGAAGAGCAAACATGGTACCTATTTTAAAAAGGAGAACAAAGAGGACCAAAGAATTATAGGTCAGTTTTCCTAACCTTGATACCTGAAAAGATATTGAAACAAATTATTACAAATTAATTTGCACCATCTAGAAAATAATAGGGTTGTAAGTAATAGCCAGTGTGGATTTGTCAAGAAAAAATCATGCCAAACCAACCTAATTTCTTTCTTTGACAGGGTTAGTGGCCTCATGGCTGGGGGGAAGAAGTAGATGTGAAATATCTTGATTTTAGTAAGATTTTTGACACAGTCCCACATGACATTCTCATAAGCAAACTAGGAAAATGTGCTCTAGATGAAATTACTCTATGTGCTCTACATGAAATAGGTGCACAACTGGTTGAAAGACCATACTCAAAGAGTAATTCTCAATGCTTTGTGCTTTGGAACACTGGGAGGGCAAATCTAGTGGGCTCCCGCAGAGGTTTCTCCTGGGTCTGGTACAAGTCAATACTTTCATTAATGACTTGGTTAATGAAGTGGAGAGTGTGATTATAAAATCTGCAGATGACACCATGCTGGGAAGGTGGCAAACACTGTGGAAGACACGATTAAATTAAAAATGACATTGACAAATTAGATATTTGGTCTGATAATAAAAAGGAAGAAATTCAGTAAAGGAAAGTGCAAAGTACTACACCAGAGATCGGCAACCTTTGGCACACAGCCCATCAGGGAAATCCACTGGTGGGCCAGGATGGTTTGTTTACCTGCAGAGTCCAAAGGTTCAGCCGATCGCAGCTCCCACTGGCCGCGGTTCGCCATTCCAGGCCAATGGGGGCTGTGGGAAGCAGCGGCCAGCACATCCCTTGGCCCGCACTGCTTCCCGCTGACCCCCAATACAAACTTTCAGTGCTGATCCTTACACCATATATACCACAAGTGCATTAAAGACACACATTTATCTGTCTTCTCTTTTATATTTGTAGACATCTGAAATAACTGTTTGATTCCCTTCATTGTTCAGCAACATTTCTGAGAGTTCTAGCTTTGAAGTACATTAAGCTGCCATTTTGGGTCACTCTTTTTATTAGGCAGCATGTGGGTTAATCCACAAGTATTCATGAAATAATATAATTCTATAATTACAATTACAGTGTGTTTTATCACAATAAATATAAGCATAAAAGATTGAATTGTGCTACTAATCATTACAGTTCTCAGGGGGGTGTTGGATATAGACTATCAAGGTTCCTTCCCCACTCTGAACTCTAGGGTACAGATGTGGGGACCTGCATGAAAAAAACCCTAAGCTTATTTTTACCAGCTTAGGTTAAAACTTCCCCAAGGTACAAACTATTTTACCTTTTGTCCCTGGACTTTATTGCTGCCACCATCAAGCATCTAACAAAATATAACCGGGAAAGAGCGCACTTGGAAATGTCTTTCCCCCCCAAAATTCCCCCAAGCCCTACACCCCCTTTCCTGGGGAAGTCTTGATAAAAGTCCTCACCGATTTGCAGAGGTGAACACAGACCCAAACCCTTGGATCTTAAGAACAAGGAAAAAGCAATCAGGTTCTTAAAAGAAGAATTTTAATTAAAGAAAAAGTAAAAGAATCACCTCTGTAAAATCAGGATGGCAAATACCTTACAGGGTAATCAGATTCAAAACATAGAGAATCCCTCTAGGCAAAACCTTAAGTTACAAAAAGACACAAAGCAGGAATATACATTCCATTCAGCACAGCTTATTTTATCAGCCATTTAAACAAAATAGAATCTAATGCATATCGAACTAGATTGCTTATTAGCCCTTTACAGGAGTTCTGACCTGCATTCCTGCTCTGGTCCTGGCAAAAGATACACAGACAGAGAGAACCCTTTGTTCCCCCGCCCCCTCCAGCTTTGAAAGTATCTTGTCTCCTCATTGGTCATTTTGGTCAGGTGCCAGCGAGGTTATCTTTAGCTTCTTAACCCTTTACAGGTGAAAGGATTTTTTTCCTCTGGCCAGGAGGGATTTAAAGGTGGTTAGCCTTCCATTTATATTTATGACATAGATGCTTAAATCACATGGTTCAAATCCATATGGAAAGCTCCTTGGGACAAGGACAATCTCTTTTTCCTGCATTTGTACAGTCCCTAGCACAATGGGGCCTGGTCCATGACTGGAGCTCCTAGGTGCTACTATTATTCAAATGCATAATAATAATCATTGCTTTGGATCTAAATTTATTTGATCTGTTTTCTTTCCATATCTAGCACAAAGGACATATCAAAACATGCCTAAATCACATGGTTGGAAAATTTCTGATTAAACTTATTTTTGTTGGAAAATGTCAATTCAGTACAGTGAAATGTTTCATCACATTTATTACAGATTCAACAAATCTTTCACTGAAACACAGGAGGGTTTCCTTGTTTCTCCCCTCAGCTTGGGGGATGAGTAGGACTTCTTCAGCTTACCGAGCTGGGAGGACAGTGGGGTAGTGGAGCACCTGAGCTTTGTGCCTTTCCAGCAGCCACTGGGAAGACAAAACTTCCAGTTTGATTCCCCTGAATTGGAATTTTTCTTTAAATCTGTTTGCAGAAAGGGATTTAAACATTTCATGTTATTGTTGTTTCATCCCACTACAGGATAATACTTATTTTCAAAAACGTGAACATTTCTGTAGAAAGGGATTCCCTTTTTCTGGCCAGCTTTACACATGGCAGGGTCACCTTCTTTCAGCTTCTCCTGTGCATTTATCACAAAAGAGAATCTAGCCATGGCAGCCCATGCTTTCATCACTTCCAGACTTGACTATGGTGGCTCACTCTAACAGGGTCAGGTATAATCCCTATTGAAATCTGGACAGAAGTCAAAGACCCATGGACAGATTCTTGGCTGGTGTAAAACCATGTAGTTTCATTGAATCTTGATTTTTTTTAAATAATGTCAATGGATTTTGCCCCTAGTCCTTTGTACAAGGCATTTAAGCCCAGATCTTCCCATTGATTTCAATGGAAGTTAAACTCCTAAATCCCCATGAGGACCTGGGCATTGGGGCCCTATTCTTAGAATCATAGAAGATTAGGATTGGAAGAGACCTCAGGAGATCATCTAGACCAACCCCCTGCTCAAAGCAGGACTAAGCCCAACTAAATCATCCCAGCCAGGGCTTTGTCAAGCTGGGCCTTAAAAACCACTAAGGATGGAGATTCCACCACCTCCTTAGCTAACCCACTGGCAATTGGAATAAACAGTATTCATCCCATTGACTTAAATGAGCTATGATCAGTCCCTTAATGAATTGGGACCTATCTAACTCAGGCTACTTTACCCTGTGTTATCCCACAAAACAACTACACCACACAGGATTCAAAACCACTGGACAATCTCAAATTCTGATTATCAGCCACTGGGAACAATACATTCTCAGTGGTAGGACCTAAGCTATGAATCTCCTTGTCTGAAGAGAACAGATAAAGCCCAAGCCAGATGGTATACAGATAAAGATGTACATGATGGACTTTTTAAATTAAACCTTCACCCAGAATCCCTGCTCTTTAAATTAATTAATTAATTACCGGAAATCCCTGCACACAAAGTTACACTTCTCTGCTTGCAAGACCAGAGAGAGAAAAATTGCTCTTTTATTCCCGCTATATTTATTTATTTATTTATTTGTTTGTTTGTTTGACTTTTATGAGTAAAAAGACAGACAGAAAGGCAGATATAGATATGTTATATTGAAGTGATATACAATAGTAAGACTATATAGTATAATATATTGTGTTACATTCTATATAGTCATTCATTCTGTAGATATAGCATGTTATCTTGTCTGTATTATATGTAACAGAAAAATCTGATACAACATGCAATTATTAGTTTTTGTCCTTAGAAGGAAATCCATCTAAACTCATAACATTCTACTAGGCACAGGCAATTAAACTAAATAATCTAATTTTCACCAAAAAACATGATCAGTTCACATACATTTTATCATACAGTGTCATTAAAATTCAAGCTATTACACTTTAGCAGTATGCTAGAAACTTACACAGAGCTCAAATGCTAGTTCGGTTATATTATAAGGAAACATTTCTGTGGTATTTGAACCAGTCAACAACGAATCTTTTTGGCCATTAAAAATACATTTTAAAAGAAAACAAACTGTTTTGTCAGCTAGCTGATGATATGAATGTTAATTTTTTCACTAAATTTATTTTATTTTTATTTCATGGACTTATTTTATTTACTTAATTATGGAAAGAAGGCTCAAAAGAAAATAACTGTGATGCTACAGTTTAATTTTCTCCCCTCCCTGTATAATTTCTTCTTATTCCTTCCATATTTGTCCTGCAATAGCCTCATAATAGCAAAACACAATTGCACATTGCCTGAATTAATCAGCTTTAGAAATTAACTTCAATTATATCACAATCCCTAAGTATTGGCAATTGTTTTATAGAACATATTTAAACAGCAAATTAACCCCAATACCTCCTCGTAGTGCATTTTCTTCATTCTCTTTCAATATAAACAAAAGAGCAACAACAACACAATTCCAGAATGAAATGTATTAACTTTAAATACCATTGTTATTAACAACATTATTTCTGATGGGTGTGAAATGCTGTGGATTAAGGCCACATCATTATTGTCATGACAGTCATTTTTTGTTAGACAGCAAAATGCACCCTTCAATTAAATGGCAAATACTAACATCTTAGCAAGATGGGAGAGAATCCCATTCACTGGAACTGTGTATAAAGTATTAAAAATTGAGGTATAGAGTATCTATGATATTGACCTGTGTAATTTGTTTTGTAATTGCAATAGCTATGCCATTTGAAGGAAACCATCCTTCATTTCTTAAGTCTTTTTTCAGAATCATGTATGTATAATGTATCCACAGTAATTCTATAAACGGATGAAAATCACAGTAGTCTGAAGGATATAAAGGTCAAAAATGAAATAGATTTTAGTGGCCTTGATGCAAGCTTTATCAACAATCTCATGTGGCACAAGAAAATAATGAGCAGAAATATTTTGCTAGTATGAGCAGTTTGACTGCTGATGCGAATTAATGGGCTCTTAAAAAGAAGTCACATTTTGGTCAAGGCAAAATAGTAGTCTGTGTAATCTGTCTTTGATATAAACTTTGGGAGTGCAAAATATTAACAGAGACACAGAAGCAGATATAAGATCACAGCGATTAGACAGGCCAGTTCCAAGAAATCACAACCTTCGCCACCAGTCAGCTGCTATAGAAAAGGGACTTTTTTTTAATGATTACGGGAGAGAGCTCCTGCTCTTATTTTAACTTTTATCATTCAGCATATATATTAAGTGCTCTTTTTTTAGGGATTTTCTCTTGTCGTATTCCCAAACAGTTAAATGATACTGTTGAGTGCAATGAGACAGATTGTGATTTCACACAGCTCTGAGCAACGGGTAGTGTGTAAGCTGCACTACCTCAAGGGTATCCCTGGGAGACAATGTGACTCCTAGTTGCAACTCTGGCTTACAGCTCCTTCCCTACTTCTTTCTTGCTCTTAGACTGTGTGGGGAGAAGGAGGGTAGGCTGGATAAGGGGAAGAAGGAAGGAAGGAGGGGCTAGTAATTTTTTGCTCGGCTAAACCAACATAAACTTTGACACCACTGTACCAGTTCAGCTGCTCTGGTCAGTGAATAAAAGGAACAAAGCCAAGGCTCTACCCATCCCTTGCCCCACCTTTGCCCATTTCCTGCTCACTTGCTTCAGGATGGGGGAAGAGACTAAGAAATTAGACAAACTCCCTCAAAGAGACTTAGGAACTACAAAACCTATATCCCAGATTTAGGCACCAATGCAATGCATACAACCTCTGCTCAGGTGCTGCCTAACCCTGTTGGCACCTAAAGGTCTGCTGTAAAAGTTCCCTAATGCTTAATTTTCTGACTCTGGATATGCATCCTGCTGTCTCAGGCAGGAACATAGGTGCCTATCTCATGGCTAAGCCCCAGCATCCCAGTGATCCCCAGAAAAGGTGAAGATATGTGGGGCAATGCAGGGCCGTATCCAGTAGATATACTCTGAACATGCCTAATTTCACACAAGACAGTCAGGATTTGCAGGGAGGCACTGCTGCCTAATTCCCTTTGTGAATGTGAGCTGTAGACCTTGGTGAGATGTTATCAAGCCCCCTTGCTCCCTAGTGTGAGTGTATAGCCAAGTCACAGTTTAGGCACATGTTATCTGGCACCCTTCTTTAAATAAGCTGAGCACAACTATTTCTAACAAAACCAAAATCTATACTATTACTTTGGTTATTTTTAAGAAAATGAAACTACATTGCCATATGTAAGCTTTTCAAATCGAGGATGGTTTTCACTTTAGCACTTCCCTTTAATCTTTAAAATGTATAGGGATATGATACTTAGCTTTACTTTGTTGATCCATTGTTGGGATTTATTACCTCTGCTTCACTGTGAAAGAAATGCTAGACAAGTTGTGTTCATAGGGTTTTTGTATGTTATCTAGGATGAATCTGAGAAGTTAAGCACCCTCGGTAAGTTCTGAAAGATAATTTTGGGCCTGATTCTGTGACAAATTTACAGTAGTTGAATTGGAACTTACTTCCTGAGTAACTCCCATAATTTAAATGAGTAAGATACCATCAGTCGGAGTAAAAGGTGGAAACTGGTTGTGAAACAAAAAGACATGTGGATGTGTAAATTAAGACATCTTTTAAACTCTTATATCAACAGTGACATATCCTTGAGGACTGTAAAGCTCCATGTAACTCAGGTATCCCAGAATGGCTGTGAATTGTTGTTCAATCTACATCTAAGGCTAAAACAAGAATAGGTTTTTTTTCCTCCTCTTTCTTTTAGTTAATTGTTCTTAGGTTTATTTTACCTTTATAATGTTTGCACCTGTGAACTTTTATTTTTATCTTATTGACTAGGTTGATGAAGCTGAATGTCTCTGCAGGAAACAGTTCTTGTTGTTCCTAACTATCCTTGTCAGAGGCCTTTACCAAGAGGAATCCGTCTAGTTAGCATCTTGCTGGGCTTCTGTGATACCATCATCTAATACATATGTAATCAATTTGTCTCTTTACTTACATTCCATGATACCCCATTAAAAGAGCTGACCAGAATCTTCTTATGTCATTTTTGGGCAGAGTCGGGAGTTAGGCCCAGGTCTCCCACATCCTATGCAGTTGCGTTAGTCACTGGGCTAGAAGATGTAAGGCGGAGCAAGGAAAGCAGCAGCATCTCCTCTTCCTCTTTCAACAAAATTTTTGAATTGGACCCAATCTAATAGGCGTGCTCTGAGCACACCTACTGGATCAGATCCCATAGGCAGGGAAATGCCTTTTTTCCCTTGGTTTGTGGGTCATACAGGGGTGCCTTTCTTCCCTTGCTTTGTGTGTCATATGGGGGATTAGGCATGAGATGGATGCCTACAGCAAAGCAGCAGTGCATGTGCCCAAAGGTAGAAACTTAGGTGCCTAGGGATTTTTTACTGCAAAAACTTAGACATTGATTGAGTTTAGATGGCTACAAAGTTTAGAAGTCCTTTTGTGGATCTGGGCCCAAGAGTCCAATCCTGCCATTCAAACTCACTTGGCTCATCTTTACTCATGGGATGTCAGTGAATAAGGATTTGTGGCACTGGACATATGACAAGTGTCATATGTAAGACATGGGAGGAAACCGTTCCACTCTACTTGGCACTGATGAGGGCTCAGCTGGAATAGTATAATGAGTTTTGGGCACTGCATTTTAAGAAAGATGTGGGAAAAATGGAGACAGAGCAACACAAATGGTAAGTGATTTAGAAAACTTGACCTATGAGGAAAGATTGAAATAATTGGGCGTTTTTAGTTTAGAGAAGAGAAAGCTGAGAGGGAGACATGATACCAGTCTTCAAATATATAAAAGGCTGTTATGAAGAGGAAGGTGATCAATTGTTCTTAGACTTGGCAAAATTCTATTTTTAGTGCTTTATAATTTTGAGAGATAATATTGATGTTTATTTTTAAGCATTTGTAGTTTATTTTTATTTATTTAATTTTTTACAATTGCAGGAAATTAAGGGAGGAGTCAGACAACAGTAATTTAATGACAGTAGACATTGATTCAAAAAGTTAAAGCTTTATAACTGTTCAAATAGAAATTGTCAGCATCACATGTCAAGTTATACAAAGTAAATATCCTTAAATCAAATTCTAATAAGTTCTCAAGCAGCTTTTTTTTTTTTACTTTGCTTACCTGTACATTTAAATTATTATCAGTGGAAATATTTTTTTCACTGGATTGTGCGTGTATAGTGGAAATTGAGATTTTTTGACATTTAAATCAGGGAGCATGGGAGAGATATTAGGAAGAACTTTCTAAGGATAGTTAAGCACTGGAATAGGTTACTAAGAAAGGCTGTGCAATCCACATCACTGGAGGGTTTTAAGAACAGGTTAGACATACACTTCTCAGGGATGGTATATTTATACATGGTCCTGCTTCAGTGTTGGTGGATGGGCTAGATGACCTCTTGTGGTCTTTTCCAGGCTTACGTGCCTATGATTCCATGATTCATTGGGGAACACAGTCTCTGCCTTTTGTTAATGGCCAGTGTATAAACTAGCTACTTGAAAGGAGTGGCAGACGAGCAGGTAAGGACCAGAACTGTGGGCTCACTTCCATCCTCTGCAATATTCAGTGCAGCAGAGTGAAACTGCACCTTCTTCAGAGTGCTAGAGCTACCGGCCTGGTATGCAATCAGATAAGATTCCTCCTAGGGACTTCAGCCACAATGCAACTCATAAACACCCATCTCCAGTGTGCCTGAAGGACAGAATCTTGTCCTATTTACTACAAAACTGTAAAGCAAAAAGAGGGAGAATGTGGATTCATCATTAGAACTATAAAAACCACAAACTATTAAATGAAGGTCAGCTATGGCTCTAACAATCGTGAATGTTTCTCTTTAACTGCTAAGCATTTAAGGCCATAAATATGCCACAGTTGTAACAATGAATCCTTCACATGAGACTTTTATAACTTTGTTCCAGTTTGGATTGGATTGAAGGAAACACATTAACTACCAGATAATGAAAATGTCACCTCAAATTCTTCATATGTACTCAAGTCCAATTCTTTCCAATGCCATTAAATTGCAGTTAGATATATTTCATCAGATTCATTATCAGTTTATTTCTGGGATCAAAATTGGGATTACTAAGGAATGGAGTGTGAAAAAAGTTGATTTGAAATTCTAATTATTCTCTAATCTTAAGAATCATTTTGAATCTAAGTAGGCTATCAAATAGCAAGCAGCAAGCCTGTGTATAATAATACAAACATTATAAAGTATAATTAAAATGGGAAAATAGATTATTCCTTAGGCATCTGCCATAATCCTTCAACTTTTGTTAACTGATACATTATTATACCAAAGGAAACCTAAAATGTATGAGAAAATACTCTTTTGACTCAACGCAATCGAAGGAATATATATATATTAAGTATTAAAATCTTTCTTATGAAACTATAACATTATACTAAAAGAAAGTCCTAAATATTAAATTAAATAACTCATATCTAACCAATGTCTTGGATTATATTCCCTGTGAGAATAATCTCTTTTTATAACAAAAGCTATGAAAAACCCATTGTGAATTTAGAACTTCTCTTCAACAGAAACATAATGCTATTATTTGTGTCTTTAGTTTAGTACAGAATATGTTTTCATAATTAATATTTTTTACTTTTCAGATTAATTTCAATGGTTGTAGTTGCTTACTTTAACTGTTCAATTACTGAACAACCAAAAACAATATGAATGAATGACAAAGTGAGAGCATGAAAATTAAAAACAATGTTTAAACTATCTAGCAATATACCATGAAACAAATGCAGGAAAATAGCAACCATCATACTAGATCAGTTGTCCATCTAGTCTAGTCCAATACTAGCTACCTCAGATGCAGGTTAAAAAAATCTGATAATAGACAGTTTTGGAATAAGATGTTAATGGAAAAAGTTTCTGCCTAAAGCTCGTCAGTTAGTGATTAGTTTATGCCTGGAAGCATTAGCTTTTATAACTCTATTTTTTTATACTGGCTAATGTAACTGTGGCTATTCTCGTTATCTATATAATTGTCTAATCCTCTTTTGACTCTTACTGCATTTTTAATTAGAAAATTCATTTTAAATTATTTAGAAGATACTTATCAATTATTGTTCACAGATGAGTGCGGCTAACAGCCTTGAATGAGGTTGCCTTTATTCCCTCCTGGTCCAGCATAAGATGAGATAATCAAGTTGATATATAAAAAAAAGGGTTGCCTTTTAATAAGGGACATGGGATCTATAGCTTCAGCCCCTTTGGGAGGAGACCTCAACTAAGAGTGTAAAAAACCATTGAGAACACAGCTGAAAATGGAGCATAATCTCCCTCTTTATCAAATTGGCAGGTGGATAGTTGGGACTTCAGTAAAGCAATGGAGCTAAAACCAGTCTCCTGGTTAGTCAAAGTATAGAGGAGCCAATCCAGAACTATCATATATATTTAAACATCTTGCAAGGAAATATAGGGTAACAGTTGTCACTGGCCTCTCTTCTACATATGATGGACATTGAAAATTTCTTTTAAGCTTTTAATCTGTAATGTGTATTGTCTGACCAATAATGAGAGATAACAAAGGAAGAGAGATAGAGCTGGTTGAAAATGTTCACACAGCAAAGATTCCTGCAGAAAAAATGAAGGGGTTTATTGAAAAACTATTCCACAAGGAAAAGGTGTGGTTCATTTGTTATTATTAATTTTAATTATATATAATTGAGAGAGAGAGAAAATATTTTTTTCTTTAGATTCAAATTGAATTTTTTCATTTCATTTTGTTTTTTGCATTTTTTGGTTTTTGCATTCCCCCCCACCCCCCCGACTTCCTCATTTTCTTCCTTTTCTACCTTCACTAATTTAATTTCCTATGAGAATATTGTATGGGACGGATTAATAAAAAGGAAACCAAAAACAGATTTTTTTCAAAATTGAAATAAAAATTAAACTTAAGCTTCAAAATGAAAGAAACAATTATTTTTTTTCAAAATGTTTCATCAAAAATTTTGAATAAATTTGGCAAGGAAACAATATAATTTTTTCAAACTGATCCTAAGACAGGAATAAGCATCTGACAAATTTCTTTTCTCTCCTTCATTAACAGGGGAATGTGAGATCTTCAGCTGGGCTGGGTTACAGCTCACTTGCAGGTAGTGTAGAGCTTTCTCTAGTACAGCTGTGGGGCCCACACTGGAAAGCTCAGAGAGGACTGATGGTTGAGGAGGCAGAACAAAGTTTGATGTCTGTACCTTAAAAAAGCTTTCCACATTTTCCAGTAGTTCGGGGGCAGTTTTAAACAATAATTACCCAGAATGTTAGTGTATTGTTTATTGTACAACTTTAGTGAACTAGAATTTGGTAATTTTCTCACTTTTTTTAATACGGCTTTGTATACTATTATGGGGACTATAGTGTGGATGGAGTCACTACAATATGGAGTAGGGAGCCCTCAGCTGTGCTTTGTGACCCTTAGAGAGTCATCTGCCAGGCTTATGAAGTCAGCAGGAAGCACCTTCAGGTGTATATGAACTCATGGAGTTTCCGGGAATACTTATTAACTCTGTGGGGAGTTAAAGTATTCCCTCAGGTTTTTATTAACTTCACAGGGAGCCTTGCAGGGAGCTTTGCAGTGTATAGAATGCCAGTCTCAGTCTCAGACTGCCCCAGGACTATAATGTGTACATGTGAAGCTTTAGAGTATTTGAGGTTTACAAAAATGAATCAAGAAACATAATTTTTTGCCCAAATGTCCCAAAATTGCTCCAAGGAGCAATTCCTTAGCCAAGTAAAAGAGGATGAAACAAATTTGGATTTTCTAGGCCAACCCAGTTTTTAGATAGGACTTTCCAAAATCCAGTAGAATAATTTTACTAAAGTCAGTCCCCATTGGTAGCATTTTTAAACTGATTAGGGAATACTCTTAATTCTCTTTATCCCAATTTAATTTGTTGAGTTGACTATTCGCTTTCCCTACAATATAAGAGGAACACTAGAAAACTCCTCTAAAAGGTGGGAGAGCCCTGTTAAAATCCTGTCTCCCCCTCTGCCAGTGAGGAGGAAATTGAACCTAGGTCTCCCATAACCCAAGTGAGTGCTCTAATCACGGGGCTAATCCAGACAGGGTAGGCTCCTCCTTCTCTGCTGCTGTCACCATGGAGAAAGGCAGGTGCCTAATACATTCATTCAAAATTGGTTGAGGTGCTTCAGCTGCCTGACCCCACGCAGCGGATTTCAGTTTGTTGATCACTTAGGTGAGATATCTGCCAGGATTTAGACAGTTATCTCAGAGAGAGGGGCAAGGTATAACACACAGCTCTACTATTGGCTGTCTTAAAAGGGTACCTATTGTTTGGCATCTCCTATTGGCTGTCTTAGAAGGGTACCTGCATAGCATGCTGGCTTTTGTGGATAACATTCTTAGATGCAGAGCGGTAGCCGTGTTAGTCTGTAACAGCAAAAATAACATGTAGTCCTTGTGGCACCTTAGAGAGTAACAAATTTATTTGGGCATAAGTTTTCGTGAGTTAGAATCCACTTCATCAGATGCATGGAGTGAAAATACAGGAGCAGATATAAACACATGAAAGGATGGGGGTTGCTTTACCAAGTGTGAGGTCAGTCTAACGAGATAAATCAATTAACAGCAGGATACCAAGGGAGGAAAAATAACTTTTGAAGTGGTAAGAGAGTGGTCCATTACAGACAGATGACAAGAAGGTGTGAGTAACAGTGGGGAGCAATTAGTATTGGGGAAATTAAGTTTAGGTTTTGTAATGATCCAACCACTCCCAGTCTCTATTCAGGCCTAATGTGATTGTATCCAGTTTGCAAATTAATTCCAGTTCTGCAGCTTCATGAAGGTCGAAACAACAGACTGGACTTCTACAGAGAGTGCTTCCGTTGACGTGCATGAGCTGAAATTGTGGAAAAGCAGCATCACTTCCCCATAACTTCAGCTGTGCAGAACACAACACCATCCACAGCCTGAGAAACAACTCTGACATCATAATAAAAAAGGCTGACAAAGGAGGTGCTGCAGTTATCATGAATAGGTCAGAATATGAACAAGAAGCTGCTAGACAACTCTCCAACACCACATTCTACAGGCCATTACCCTCTGATCCCACTGAGGATTACCAAAAGAAACTACACCATCTGCTCAAGAAACTCCCTAAAGAAGCACAGGAACAAATCTACACTGGCACACCCCTAGAGCCCCAACCAGTGGTATTCTACCTGCTACCCAAAATCCGTAAACGTGGGAAACTTGGAGGCCCCATCATCTCAGGCATTGGCATCCTGACAAGAGGATTATCTGGCTATGTAGACTCTCTCCTCAGGACCTACACTACCAGCACTCCCAGCTATCTTCGATACACCACTGACTTCCTGAGGAAACTACAATCCTTTGGTGATCTTCCAGAAAACACCATCCTAGCCACTATGGATGTAGTAGCCCTCTACACTGATATTCCACACAAAGATGGACTACAAGCCATCAGGAATAGCATCCCCAATATCATCACGGCAAACCTGGTGGCTGAACTTTGTGACTTTGCCTTCACCCACAACTAGTTTAGATTTGGGGACAATTTATACCTTCAAGTCAGCGGGACTGCTATGGGTACCCGCATGGCCCCTCAGTATGCCAACATTTTTATGGCTGACTTAGAACAATGCTTCCTCAGTTCTCGTCCCCTAGGCTAGGCACCTAACTCTGGTTTGTGGATTGCAGAGCTGTTCCTGTAATTTCCTAGCCACCTAAAGGTTAGGCACCATGACTCTAACCATTGCAATGCCTAAGGCCAAGTCTAAACTATAAACTTACGTTGGTATAACTATGTCATTCAGGGGTGTGAAAAATGCACACCCCTGAATGACACAGTTATACCTACGTCACCCCCGGTGTAGACAGTGCTGTGTCGCCTGGAGGGCTTCTCACATCCTCCTAGCTTATGCCTCTCATGGAGGTGGATTAACCATGCTCAGTCCCTTCCTGGATTCTATCCTTATTGTTTTTTCACAGGAAAAGTCATTAGCAAAGATGTGGGACTGCTATTAATTATAGCTGCAGTGATCTGTCAATTAAATAAAGAAGAATGTTATCGATTACAAATACTGATTTTCACTAATCCTGTAGATATAAAGGCCTTTGTTAAATAGGCAACCTAATTTAAAATGATCAATCAAACTCAATTAACCCAGAGTTAAAATAAAAGACTGTAGACCTTTTGATATGTGACTGACAGGTACCTCGTAGTAAATTAGGATTTCAGGATATTTCTTTCATTAAATTTAGATAAACACTTTTATTTCTGCTGGCATTTTGTAGGAGGGTTTATTTTAAATTAGCTAAAGTATGAACTGCATAGAATTGGAGTAGTACTGATAATAAATTGATGATCCTCATTCTCCCATTTTGATTCATAAATGATTGCGTGGCTGTACCTGTACTTGGATTTTTCCTTTAATTCTAGGCATAACTCAGAGCTCACCACTCATCTGAATAAGTGTGTTAAAAAATAAAGAAAGAAATGCAAGAAGCATAATTTTATTAATTTTAAGTTATCTATTAAAAATGGGATTTTAAGACCAATGAATAAGTTCGGAAAATTCATGCATGCTCATTCCGCAGCCAGAGTGGATGGATATGGTAAGTCACGTATCTGACTTAACTTTCTTAATTTTGGTAAGTAAAAATAGTCCCCATATTATTATATGTATACCATACTGTACTGAATATTGATGGGACTTTAAAAGATCAGCCAAGTTCTTGCTATTTTCCAGACAGTGGTAACCACAACATATCTACTTCCTTTACTAATATCAGCAAATAGATGTACAATCTCTTTACCTCAATATTGTTTGGACTCCTGGTTTGAAAGTCAGTCCCCAACAGTAGCATTTTTACACTGATTTAGGAAATTATCTTAATTACCTGATGAAATTAAATGTTTTTGTGGGATAAACTTGGTTTACCATTCACTTACCCTACAATATAACAGGAACATTAGAAAACTCCTCTGAAGTGACATCATGATACCAGCAGACTAGAGCTCTCATTCATTCTTGGGACTACAGCTCTTGCACAGTGAGCCAGATTCTGTCCTCAGAAACACATGTGCAAATCAGAAGTAAGTCCATTAAAGTCAATGGAGTTATTCTGGTTTTACACTAGTGTAACAGTGTAGAATTCAGCCTAGTATTCCTGATAAAGATCCAGATATTATAGGCATGCCTATTTTGGTAGCAAAAGTCCTCTCTTATTGATGATAGATAGATGGTCAGGCTATGGCTACAATTAAAATGCTACAGTGTAGACACTCTGTAGTGATGGGGGGGGGAGGGGGGTTTCTCCCATTGCTGTAAGCAATCCACCTCCCTGAGACAGTAGATAAGCCCTCAGACAGGCTTCTGAGGTCTCTCCTGCTTTCTTCTGCCTGAGGCATTTCTTAACACAAGGCATTGGATAATCTGCAAGTGAAAAATAAAACCTTGCATTCTTCTGTGAAATATTACGGAGACATATTGAAATCACTTAACTAAATCCTCTGCAGAAATCTTGGCACTTTTGACACAGAAAATACAAGCTTCCAATCAGCCATGCAATTAATCTGAATGGTGCATCCATCCCACTGTTAGACTGTAAAGCACATGGATTCATATATCCATACCCTGTAGGTTTTCCTCAGTAGCTGCAATGGCAAACATAATTATCTTTTCAGAGCAATTCAAATATGACAATCATTAACTTTGTTTGTGCAGCCAACTCTAGCTGTTAATGTGACAGGATCGATATATGTTGCAGCAAATTCACAATGAGGTTATTGCTTAAGTTAAGGGGAAAATCTACTCCCAATGCATTAACTCTTTTAGTGTGTGTAATGAATAAATGTAATTAAAGTTAACAGCAAACATTTTCAACATCTCAGCAATTTAATACAGAAGCATAATGAACTTTGTAGTCATAATTCAATAACCAGAACTAAAGTTAGTGGTCAAAGGGAATAGCAAGGGAATGGAAGAGCAAATTAAAATAAAGACAGCAATTAAAGAGGTTAATTAGAGGCAGCAAAATCTGGGTATTGCATTTAATTACATGGTAAAATTCTATTGCATTTAGGCCTTGAACCCACAAGCACTGAATACTTCACAGAGCTTTTATCTTCCAACACAAATCCAAGTGGAGACTATGAGTACCTTCACAAACGTTACTTAGACTCAGTGTTGCAGACCTTGCTACTTAGTGAAATCCACAGCCCCAAGTTAGGCACTCAGGTTCTCTACACAATGTGTGGTGAGAGTTAGGTGCCTAAGAATGGGATCTACAAAAGCCAGCAGACTGAGTGGGAAGTCACCTAATCTAGCTAAAGCAGAGACAACTCATGCCTGCGAATAGTGGGGTGGGGGGTAGGGTAGCTGGCTTCAGCAGTGTTACTGAGCATGCTCAGTACAAGCCAAGCAGAAAATCTGGGGGGAGCACATGACCCCCATGTGTCACCTCTGGCTGGAAGGTGGGTCCTAAGCATTAAATCTTAATTGGAACACAAATTTGATCATAGGTCTCCTGCATCCTAGGTCAGTGCCCTAAATACTAGCTATGGAGTCATTTTTTATCTCTCTCTCTTGACCATTAAATATTTGATTATACAAAATGGAGCAGGTTCAACAGGAAAGTGTCCTGTCCTAGAATATCCTACAGTGGTTAGGGTCCTCATCTGTAATGCGGGAGATCCAATTTAAAGCTCCTGCACCACGTCAGGTATAGGGGAGACTTGAACATAGGTCTTCTGCATCCTGGATGAGTGCATTAACACTGGAGTGAATTAAGCAGGGAGCTATTTACTGTAGTGGCTTTCGTGAATCCCACTCTGAGGCACTTCTCTCTCCTCATTAATTGCATAGGGAGCCTAGGCACCTAATTCAGGATCTGTGAATCCCAGTTATTTTCGAGATTAAAAAAAGTGCTCAGTGGTGACAGTGAGCACTGCTATGCCTAAGTTTCTTTGTGAAAATAGCCCCCCATTCCTTCCCACCCTCTGGAAAAAAGGTTAACTAAAGAAAACTTAAACTTTTTCAATAGCCAGCCCTAACCACCTAGGTAACAAGCATTGTACTGGGAAGGCCATCTCTTTTGGAACATAGGCTGTGCCCTACTGGATCAGATCACTTGTCATTCAGCTCTTAGATCTTGCCCCTCCCACCAAAGACCAATACTTGTCTCATCAGATGAAGGCAGTATTTCCTACCCCAATTGGCTCTGGAAAACTGGGAAATGTTGTTCATGAAGACAGGGAGAGAGAGTGATTATTTTCTGAACTTTGCAAAAAATCACTTTATGCCTTGAAGAATGAGATAGGATTATCCATATTTTACCATGAACACCTAGAAGTGTAATTAAAAATATCCATTCCCCTGTTAAACGCAGCTGGGGAATGCATTTTTCAACACTGAGGGTACATCTACACTACCCGCCAGATCAGCGGGTAGCAATCAATCCTGCGGGGATCAATTTATCGCATCTAATTTAGACGTGATAAATTGACCCCCGAGCGCTCTCCCGTTGACTCCTGTACTCCACTGCCATGAGAGGCGCAGGTGGAGTAGACGCGGGAGCAGCAGCAATTGACTCACCGTGGTGAAGGCACCATGGTAAGTCGATCTAAGTACATCGACTTCAGCTGCATTATCCACATAGCTGAAGTTGCGTAACTTAGATCTACCCCTCCTCCCCAGTGTAGACAAGGACTGAGTATCTAGTTCTGTAAGCCAGTATTCAAATAGGGCCATAGAAATATAAGGGCTACTACAAGTGTGTGTCCACACTGCACATAGTACTCCAAAATGTAGGAACTTCTTGAGGTTATTTTTATTATTTTTTTTAAAGGGGGTCAGATGTGAATGTGTTAAGTAGGATAAAAATGGCCTCAAGACATTTGTATATTTACAACTTCATGCATGTAATCATTTGTGGTCTTGATTTTCATTTCCACTAAGACTTGTTCACATTGCTCTGGCAATGTTAAGTGACCCTATTGTTAACGAGAATCAGGACCTTTTGTTTCCTTTTTTTTGTATGCCTTACGAGTTGCAAGAATAAATGATAGAATGAACAAGTGCTAACTTCATTTGCAGTAAGTTTGTCTGGAAAAATTAGTTCACCATGTAAAAATTGTATCATTTGCTCTCACAATTAATAGTGAGGAAAAATATTATCCATAAATAAGGCTACGATTTATCTACGGGCATTTTTAGTAAAAGTCGTGGACAAGTCACGAGCAATTAACAAAAATTCATGGCCCCTGTCCTCTCCATGACTTATACTATAAATACCCCTGATTAAATCTTGGGAGGCTGCTCCTGGGGGAGTGTAGGCTGCTGCTGTGAGCAGGAGCTGGGGCTGGGGCAACAGCTGCCAGGGCCGCCGAGCAGCGGCTGCTTCGGCCGGTGCGGGACCGCTGCCAGTACCACCAGCAGTGGCTGATCCAGCCTCCCGGGACCACTGATGGGGTCCATTCACAGCGACTGCTCTGGCAGCCCGGGGATGATGGCCAGGGGTCGCCAACAATGGCCTCTCCAGCCGCCTGCAGGGTGCCGACAATGGCTGCTCTGGCTTCCCAGGCACTGATGCCAGGGGCTGCTGACTGGAAGGCCTATGAGTGGAAATAAGAGGGTACATGCTTAGTAGAGTTGGTCAAAAAAACAGGAAAATTATTATGTAAACGACTTCAGTCATATTCTTTTCTCACAGTTTAAACTGGAACAATTTTCCATTTCCTACAAAATTTTATCATGTTTTTTCAAAGAAATTTGTTACCAAAATCTCATTTTTAGTGAGAAATCACAATTTGTTTAGTAAGCAAAAGTTTTTGATAATTATTTCAGTAAGAATTTTGATAAAAATATTACAGTACAAATATCATGGAAAATCTCTTTAATGTCAGTAATTTTTACTAAGTTTCACCTTTGAGTAAAGCCATTTTTCAACAACATCAACAATAAGGAATCCAAAATATTCATGATGAGGATCATATTTCTCATGGACATACCCTGCCCCTTTATTTTTTTTTTACATTTATGAATAAAGGATAAAGCATATATGAGTCCCTGGGACTTACTACTACTTTGTGCAGAGGATTGTGCTTAACATTTAACCTTCCCTGTCCCAACACATAGAACAGGATCGACAAAGGTATTTAGGCATCTGTAGGTGCCTAAACCCAAAATTTGATCTTCAAAGAGCCCACCTATCTCTGTAGGCACCTACATTTCTTCCAATAAAGTCCCCTATGTTTTTGTTGTTGGGCATACACACTGCCACCTAAGTTCTGATGCCCACACACCTAACTAATGCTGAAGCAAACCTATCTCACTTGTGGGGCCTGATCCAATAGATGTTCTCAGAGGCCACCTAACAGATATGGTCTTGTGAAAAACTACAGTTGTTGTGCCACGGTATAACACTGACTTATTCAGGCCTCACAGATGAGTTAGGCAGAGGAACACCTATCTTCCCCAGATCTGTGCATCATTCTGGGGATTAGGAATCCAGACACCTACAGTGAAGTTGCAGAGTCCATGCTCAGAGCTAGAAAGAAGGTTCAGGGGCACCTGAACAGAGGTTTTATCTACCCCTGGTGGAGCCTGATTCTGAGATTTAAATGCCTAAAGTGGCAGTTAGGCACCTAAATCCTTTTGATAATCTAGCCTTGTGTTTATTGACCTTTTAACAGTAGTTTTTTACTAGGCTACATTACTAAACTCCATCACTTCCTTTAAAACACTTTATCTGATGGAGTTATTGGTTGTTGTTCCAAATTACTTTAAGTCCTATTATTATTTTTCTTATAATAATTGTTTCTTGTGCTTATTGTATTTGTTCATGTCACAGAACCAATGTTCATATTAATTAATTGTCACAGATTGAAGTGCCATTAGAGGAGGTTTTGGAATTAATTGATAAACTTAAGAGTAACAAGTGACCGGGACATGATGGCATTCACCCAACAGTTCTGAAAGAACTCAAATGTGAAATTGCAGAACTATTAACTATGGTTTGTAACTTGTCCTTTAAATCAATGTCTGTACCCAGTGAGTGGAAGATAGCTAATGTAACACCAATATTTTAAAAAGGATCTAGAGGTGATCCCGGCAATTACAGACTGGTAAGTCTAACGTCAGTACCGGGCAAATTAGTTGAAACAATAGTAAAGAATAAAATTGTCAGACACATAGAAGAACATAAATTGTTGGGCAAAAATCAACATGGTTTCTGTAAAGGGAAATCATGTCTTACTAATCTATTAGAGTTCTTTGAAGGGATCAACTAACATAGGGGGATCCAGTGGACATAGTGTACTTAGATTTCCAGAAAGCCTTTGACAAGGTCCCTCACCAAAGGCTCCTATGTAAATTAAGTTGTCATGGGATAAGAGGGAAGAGCCTTTCATGGACTGAGAACTGGTTAAAAGACAGGGAACAAAGGGTAGGAATAAATGGTAAATTTTCAGAATGGAGAGGGGTAACTTGTGGTGTTCCCCAAGGGTTAGTCCCTAGGATCAATCCTATTCAACTTATTCATAAACGATCTGGAGAAAGGGGTAAACAGTGAGGTGGCAAAGTTTTCAGATGATACTAAATTGCTCAAGATAGTTAAGACCAAAGCAAACTGTGAAGAACTTCAAAAAGATCTCACAAAACTAAGTGATTGGGCAAAAAAATGGCAAATGAAATTTAATGTGGATAAATGTAAAGTAATGCTTATTGGAAAAAATAACCCCAGCTATACATACAATATGATGGGGGTAATTTAGCTACAGTTAATCAGGAAAGAAATCTTGGAGTCACCGTGGATAGTTCTCTGAAGACATCCACGCAGTGTGCCGCGGCAGTCAAAAAAGCAAATGGGATGTTAGGAATAATTAAAAAGGGATAGAGAATAAGACAGAGAATATCTTATTGGCCTTATATAAATCCATAGTATGCCCTCATCTTGAATACTGCACACAGATGTGGTCCCCTCATCTCAAAAAAGATATACTGTCATTAGAAAAGGTTCAGAGAAGGGCAACTAAAATGATTAGGAGTTTGGAACAGGTCCCATATGAGGACAGATTAAGGAGGCTAGGACTTTTCAGCTTGGAAAAGAGGAGACTAAAGGGGGATATGATAGAGGTATATAAAATCCTGATAGTGATGTGGGGAAAGTGAATAAGGAAAAGTTATTTACTTGTTCCCATAATAAAAGAACTAGGGGCCACCAAATGAAATTAATGTGCAGCGGGTTTAAAACAAATAAAAGGAAGTTCTTCACACAGTCAACCTGTGGAACTCCTTGCCTGAGGAGGTTGTGGAGGCTAAAACTATAACAGGGTTAAAAGAGAACTAGATATATTCATGGAGGTTAAGTCCATTAATGGCTAGTAGCCAGGATGAGTAAGGAATGGTGTCCCTAGCCTCTGTTTGTCAGAGGGTGGAGCTGGATGGCAGGAGAGAGATCACTTGATCATTACGAGATAACTAACTCTGTGGATGAGGGGAAAGCAGTGGACATGTTATTCCTTGACTTTAGCAAAGCTTTTGATAAGGTCTCCCACAATATTCTTGCCAGCAAGTTAAAGAAGTATCAGTTGGATGAATGGACTATAAGGTGGATAGAAAGCTGGCTAGATTGTCGGGCTCAACAGGAAGTGATCAATGGCTCCATGTCAAGTTGGCAGCCGGTATCCAGAGGAGTGTCCCAAGGGTCGGTCTTGGGGCCAGTTTTGTTCAATATCTTCATTAATGATCTGGAAGATGGCGTGCACCTTCAGCAAGTTTGCAGATAACACTAAACTGGGAGGAGTTGTAGATATGCTGGAGGGTAGGGATAGGATACAGAGGGAACTAGACAAATTAGAGGTTTGGGCCACAAGAAATCTGATGAGGTTCAACAAGGACAAGTGCAACTAATTCATCCCAGCCAAGGCTTTGTTAAGCCAGGACTTAAAAACCTCTAAGGCTGGAGATTCCAACACCTCCCTAGGTAACCCATTCCAGTGTTTCACCACGCTCCTAGTGAAATAGTGTTTCCCAATATCCAACCTAGACCTCCCCCACTGCAACTTGAGACCATTGCTTTTTGTTCTGTCATCTGCCACCACTGAGAACAGCTGAGTTCCATCCTCTTTGGAGCCCCCCTTCAGGTAATTGAAGGCTTCTATCAAATCCCCCCTCATTCTTCTTTTCTGCAGACTAAATATCCCCAGTTCCCTCAGCCTTTCCTCGTAAGTCATGTGCCTCAGGTCCCTAATCATTCTCGTTGCCCTCCGCTGGACTCTCTCCAGTTTGTCCACATCCCTTCCTTAGTGGGGGGACCAAAACTGGATGCAGTACTCCAGGTCTGGCCTCACCAGTGCCAAATAGGGGAGAATAATCATTTCCCCTGATCAGCTGGCAATGCTCCTACTAATACAGCCCAATATGCCATTGGCCTTCTTGGAAATAAGGGCATACTACTGACTCATATCCAGCTTCTCGTCCACTGTAATCCCCAGGTCCTTTTCTGCAGAACTGCTGCTTAGCCAGTCGGTCCTTGCCTGTAGCGGTGCATGGGATTCTTCAGTCCTAAGTGCAGGACTCTGCACTTGTCCTTGTTGAACCTCATCAGATTTCTTTTGGCCCAATCCTCCAATTTGTCTAGGTCACTCTGGACCCTATCCCTACTCTCTATCATATCTACCTCTCTCCTATATCTGCTTCAGCACAGATACTACTTACCCTAGTAATTAAGATATCTAAAGGAATTGAATATCAAAATGCTATTTTAACATCGTAATCGAAAAGGGAACACGTTAGCCTTATCAGCAGCCATTGCAAATATTTAGAACAAATAAGACATTCCCATTAATGTCTTATACATTACATTTGAAGTCCCTTCTTCTGAGAAATAATATAGCAAAACTATCTTAACAGTTATGATTCCAGTGATACTTTTAGACTGCATATTTTGCATACTTTCTTTGCACTGATGATTCTAGGGTTTAGTGCATTTTAAAGGGTTTTATACTTCAGGATAAAAATCTACCCTTGTTTCATACATTTTCATTTTAGAGAATATTTTTTTTTTTTAGTTAAAATGGTTTGAGCTTTGAGGACAAATCTTCAACAATTTGTCTAAAGATAGTTTCCCCCCCGCCCCCTCCTTTCATACTTAGTGCTACACAAGATTCTTTTGTTAAATTATATTTCATCAATTTTATGTGTATGTGGTATAACTATGCATATGTCACACTTGTATTCATCCTGTTGACTGTAACAGCTTCAAAGGAACTGCCTGAGAATCAAAAATGTATAGTAGCATAAAATAAAATAAAAAGTTAAGAAAACTCAGTTAAGCAAAACTGGAGCAAAAATGCTGCCTGACACAAAACAATAAAATTAAAGACACTGCCATGGACGACTGATAAGATAAAATCGCTAAGTGTAGTACTATGCATCATTGACCAATTTGAGTCACCTTGTTACAATTAGACCAGTGGTTCCCAAATTTGTTCCTCCGCTTGTGCAGGGAAAGCCCATAGGGGGGCCACACCGGTTTGTTTACCTGCCACGTCTGCAGGTTCGGCCAATCGTGGCTCCCAGTGGCTGCGGTTCACTGCTCCAGGCCAGTGGGAGCTGCTGGAAGCGGCACAGTCCGAGGGACATACTGGCCTCCACTTCCAGCAGCTCCCATTGGCCTGGAGCAGCGAACCGCAGCCACTGGGAGCCATGATCAGCCGAACCTGCTGATGCGACAGGTAAACAAATCGGCCCGGCCCACCAGGGGCTTTCCCTTCACAAGTGGCGGAACAAGTTTGGGAACCACTGAATTAGACATATGTGCTACGACTTCTATGCAGCCAAGCAATATCAACAGGAGTACTCACATGCTTAAAACTGCACACATGCTTAAGTGCTTTGGGGCTTGATCCACAAGGGGATTTAGATACCTAGCTGCCATATTTATGCACTTATGTTCAGAATTTAGATCATCAAACACCATGCTCAGCTGCCACCTGTACCTGTAGGCACCCAAGTTCCCTAGGCACCTATATTTCTGCAGGTAAGCGTGTGCATGGCCATCTAAGCCCTGATGCCCAGGTGTCTGAGCTTATACCTAACTCCAGTCTGAAACTGATAAACTGGACATTCCCCAAACTATCTGTGATAAATGAAGGGGGGAGGGGATTGACCCCTTTTATGGACAACCAGCCAGCCAGTTAGCTATAAAGTCCCTCTTGGTGGCTGTTCTCTGCTTCCTTTACCTGTAAAGGTTTAACAAAGTACCCCAGGTAAAGGAAAGGGAGTGGGCACCTGACCAAAAGAGCCAGTGGGAAGGCTAGAACTTTTAAAAAATGGGAAAAAAACCTTTCCCTTTGTCTCTCGGTTGTTCTCGCTTGGCTGAAGAGACAGGGACAGCAGGAATGCTGTGTAAAGTTTGAACCAGGTATGAAAAATTATCTTCCATACCTAGAAGGATTAATTGGGACAGGGAATGTTTAGATAAACGCAATCAGGTTTATTTCTTTATTTTGGCTTGAGGATTTCCTCTGTGCTAAGCTCAGGTATTTTTGTTTTCTTTTGTAACATTAAGCTGGACCCCAGAGAGCCATTCCTGGTGTTTAACCCCTTTTCAGTTGCTTTAAAACATCTAGCAATAGCCTGATTTTCCAGATGTGTTTCCTTTCTTCTTTTTTAAATAAAATTTATCTTTTTAAAAAAAAACTGATTGGTTTTGTGTCTTAAAAGGTCTGTGCATATGTTTTTCAATTAGCAGGTGGCAACAGCTGGGTTTCCCTTTTGTTTGTTTTGTTTGTTTGTTTCCCCGAGGGAGGGGTGGAAAAGCCAAGGGGCCTCAGGGAAAACTTCCCAAGTGAGTTTTCCCAGGATTTGCAAGAAGCAGTTTTTTTCACTTGGGCGGTGGCAGCGTTTACCAAGCCAAGGTCGGAGAAAATCTGTAACCTTGGGAGTTTAATACAAGCCTGGAGTGGCAAGTATTAATTTTTAGAATCCTTGCGGGCCCCCACCTTCACCTGGTGCCAGAGTGGGGAATCAGCCTTGACACTATCTCATCTGTGAGACCCAATCTGGTAGGCATTCTCTGAAGTCACCTGGGGACACAATTACCACACCAGGCCTCTCTCTCTCTCTCTCTCTCTCTCACACACACACATACACATACACACACACACACAAAAAGCTGGAGGAGGCTCTTCTCATCCTCCTGCCTGATTATACGTTAATGTTTAAAGCACTCACCCAGGCTGTAGACTACCCCTGTTCCATCCCCCATTTGCCTGAGCAGGAACTTAAGTACAGGTCTCCTCCTCCCATGTGAATGTTTTAACCCCTGGGCCATGAGGTATTCTGAGGGCTTGCTCAGCTTCTCTTGTTGACATTGTTCCACTTTGTATAAATATTTATTCATTCGACCAGAAAGAAAACAAGAGTGTCTATAGTTCACTGGTAAGGTCACTCACCTGGCATGTGGGAGAGTCAGGTTCAGTCCCTACTTTAATTATTCTGTACAAAGTGGAATAGCTTCAGCTGGGGAGACTGATGGCAAGTCTACACTTAAAATGTTGCATTGGTGCCGCTGAACCAATGCAACTGCACCACTGTAGTGCTTAATGAAGACACTCTACACTTAAGGGAGAGAGCTTTCTCATTGGCTTAGTTAATCCTGCTCCCCGAGAGGAGGTAGCTCTGTTGGTGGTAGAAGCTCTCCCGTTGACATTGCATTGTCTACACAGCTGGTTTGGTTGGTATAACTGTATCGCTCAGGGGTCTGGATTTTCACACCCCTGAGGGATGTAGTTATACCGATTATAGGTCTGCATTGTAGGCCAGACCTGAGAGTTATGTGCTATCTAATGCTTCACATCCTAGTGGCTATGACACTCTTTTGGGAGGGGCAGATTTAAGTTCAAGTGACTGCTCTTCTCAGATAATGTGGGGATTTGAACTTACATCTTCTACAGCCTGGGTATAAGGGTACATCTGGCACCCAGAAATAGGTGCCGCCCTCTGGCCCACCAAGTCCTTTTTGGGCTGAAGGGGAGACTTAAGCCATGTCTACACTACAGTTTTAAGCCAACCTAACTTATGTGGACGATCATTAACTTTAATTACATCAGCTGTGAATGTCCATGCAACGCTCCTTGTGTCAGTGGAGTGCAGCCACAGTTGGTGCTCTTGCAGTGACAGAGATAGTGTTCTATCATTGGTTGCTATCCTCTGCTGCTGGGAGATCTGGGAACAGATTGCAGTGGATCATGGGGGCATGTTCACCATCTCATGATGCAGTTCTTTCTGTACCATGATTTCATGGGCTTTGGACTTCATTTTGTGCCATTTTTGAAAAAAAAAAAACAGTAAATTGTGCACCTGCCATCTCTGCCTGAAAGCATGGATCCTGAACAGTTGACCAGTCTGTTGATGAGCATTATGAACACAACATGGCTGGTCCTTCAATATTTCATGAGCTGTGAAACAGAAAGTGAATCTATGGTGGCTGTCCTGCTGTGTGCAATGGAAAGAAACAATTCAAGATTGCTGCTGGCATTTACGGAGCAGCTGCACACGGTGGACCATCTGTACTGTGTGTGGGAAACAGGCACTGAGTGGTGGGATCACATACATCATGATGCATGTGTGGGATGATGAGCAGTGGCTTCAGAATTTTTGAATGTGCAAAGCCACATTCCTGAAACTGTGTGTGGAGCTCATCCCAGCCCTGCAGTGCAAGGACACCAGCATGAGAGCTGCCTTCACAGTGGAAAAGCGAGTGGTGATTGCAGTGTGGAAGCTGGCAACTCCAGATTGCTACCGGTCTGTTATGAACGAGTTTGAAGTTGGAAAGCCCGCCGTAGGGGTTGCAGTGATGCAAGTGTACAGGGCCATTAATGGCCTCCTGCTACGAAGGACTGTGACTCTGGGTAATGTGCAGGAAATACTTGATGGTTTTGAGACAACGAGAATCCCTAAGTGCAGCAGGGTGATAGATGGCACACATATCCCAATTTTGGCCCCAGACCATCTTGTGATGGAATACATCGACTGAAAGGGCTACTTCTCCATGATCTTGCAGGTGCTGGTGGATCACCAGGCCCGTTATATTGACATCAGTGTGGGTTGGTCAGGGAACCCTAGGCTGTTTAGAAAGCTGCATGCTAGGACTTTCCTTCTGGACCAGAAGATTCCAATGGGTGATGTGCAAAAGACCATAGTGATCCTGGGAGACCCAGCCTACACCTTGTTCCTGTGACTCAGAAAGCCTTACCCTGGGAACCTAGACAGCAGTAAGGAGCATTTCAACAACAGGCTCAGCAGGTGCTGAATGACAGTTGAAGTGCCTTTGGCAGATTAAAAGGTCACTGCCACTGCCTTTTTGGCAGGTTAGACCTCAATGAGGAAAATATTCTGATGGTCACTGAAGCCTGCTGTGCTCTGTATAGCATTTGGGAAGTGAAGGAGGAAAAGTGTCCGCAGGGGTGACTGCTGATTTTGAGCTGCCAGATACCAGAGCAATTAGAGGGACTCAGCAGGGGGCTATTTGAATCAGGGAGGCTTTGAAGGAGCATTTTGACAATGAACCCCAGTAACGTGTCTTTATGTGATGCATTTGGTCAGGCAATGTTTACTTGCCACCTTGAATGACTCTTGTAAAGGTTGCTTCCTGAGTTTTAATTGTAGTGAGCAAATGTTCCTGCCTATAGCCACTGTGTTTGAATTTTAGCAGCAACTACCGTGTGCAAATAAAGTCTTATTTTGTTTCAAAGAGTACATTTTAATTAAAGGATAAAACACATATTTTATGTATGTATGCATGTATGTATTTATTTATTTGCAAATGGGATGTATGTATTTATTTATTTGCAAACGGGACATGGCAATGAGGCGCAGTCTCTCGGTTAAGGTTCTCATTGCTGAGTGTAACTCCAACTTTCATCATGAAACCAGTCTCTAGGGGTAGAGTGCCAGGGGTACTCTGACGGAACAAGAACATCCAAGGAATGTTTGGGAAGGGCATGGAATGGCATTCTGTATTGGCTTCAGGGGGAATCATGCATGGATATGCTCCCACCACAGTGCTCTGAGGGACCTGAGCATCTCTGTTTGGCCCTCCAGTAGCTTTATCATCTGCTCCTGTCAATCTATCATCCACTCTTTCCCCTGTCTCCTTTCCAAGCTACCTAGCCTGAGTTTTTCATTAACTGTCTCTCTCCACGTGCTTGTTTCACTATCTGCTGTATGTGTTGCAGCACGTCGCAAAACATTTTGTCCTTACTCCTCCTGGTTCGCTGCCTTATCTGATGGAGGTGCTCCACCGGTGACTAGGAGTTGGTCCTCAAGAGCACATCTGCATAAACTAAAGAAACAAATAACAGAGATAGTATTGTGAGTGCACTCACAGCCATGAATCACAAATATCACATGCAGCTCTTTCTTACTGTCCCTTGGCTAGCACACAGCTCGGCAAGCATCCATAATATGGTGATTTTGGCAGGGGGAGGAGGGATGTAGGTGGGAATGGGAAAGAAGGGACAAAAGGTCTGGGTTGTTTGTGAAGAGGGTCACTACATGCACATAGGGAGAGTGTTCTGAATATTGGGACTCTTTTCCACAGGCTGGGATAATCAAACCCAATATCTCACTCCCGAGGGTAACCCAGGATGCAAGGGTGCATCTCTTGCATGAGTGCAGCTTCAGACCAGGTGCATATGCTGCTCACCTATGTGCTGCTTTGGTCCCTGCAGAAATAACTGTGGCAGGGTTTCCAACAATAGGGGGATAAATAAGGCAGCTCTGCCAAGGAACCTTCAACAGAGGATTGCAGAGTACCTACACAAAAGTTTCCTAGAGATCTCTGTGGAGGATTCCCAGGACAACCCAGTGTACATTAACAAACTTATCTGATGGGCCCCACAGTGTAGCTGCAGAGGTCCTGTTGTTAATTTCTATCCTTTATTCCTCCTCTACCATATAACAAAATAAATGAGACCTCAATCTCCTATCACTGTGCAGTCACCTTGATCACCTTGATCGACTGGTCCTTCAGCCCTCATATATATTGCGCTGATCACAACACGTCTTCCATTCTTCTCTTATTCTAGCCTTCCTTCTCCATGTTGGCCATGCCTTTTCACAATAAAATCTTCCCATCTCTTTGGAGGTTGGCCGAGTGTTCATTTCAGTTCCCGTGGGTACCACTTGGTGACAGCTGCAGTCCATCGATTGTCAGTGAGCCTAGCTATATGTCCAGGCCATCGCATTTTACTGTACCTGCTTTCACCAGCGATGTTCTGTACTCCACTCTGCTATCTGATCACTTCCTTGGGGACTCAGGCACAGACTGAAATCCCTAAAGTTCTTCCTTCCATCACCCTCTCCATGACAGACAGTTGTTGTTCCTCTGTCTTTGTCAGTGCCCATGTTTCTCTGCTGTACAATATTTCTGGCAGTACTGTTGAGCTGAAGAGATTGGTGCATGTTGCCTTGTTGATTTTTTGTTGTAGGGCATCCTTGATAGAATTGAATGTGTGCCAACCAGCTTTCTTTCTTTGTGAGTGTTCACCTTCCTGATACTGTGCAGTATCAAAGCAAAATGCATGCTTACCAGAGCTTGCCTCTCTTGCTTCATGAGCACCAGAGCCAGAGCTCTGGGACTGGCTAGACCACTCCAGAGTCAAAAATAGGTTATGGCTTCCATGCCCCTGGACAATCCTGTCGCATGTCCCACTTCTAACTCCACTTTCTAACAACCAGTTCATCCTAGGGCTTGACTCCAGTGCCCCCAAAGTATCCACAGGGCTCTTGGCAGTGGCGGTGGTGTTGAATCCAAGGATGGCATGCAGCTCCTCATGACTCCACGTGAATCCAAGATGGCATGTCTTCAGCACGGCAACAGAGCAACGGCTGGCCTCCCTTGCCTTCAGGTATGCTTGCCTCAGCTCCTTGATTTTAGCAGGCACCGCTGTGTGTCCTTTTTATGTTCCTTCTCCTGCATATCGTCAGCAATCTGCCTGTAGATATCAAAGTTTCTAAGGCTTTAGTGAAGTTGCAACTGCACAACCTCCTCTCCCCACGGACCCAACAGATCCAATAGCTCTGGTGTACGCAGGGGGGAGCATGTCTGTTGCAGAAAGGCGACATTGTCAGCTGGGAAGATGCTGTGTTAACAGTCGATGCCGAGCAAACAGAAGAGCAATTTCAAAAATTCCCTGGCCTTTAAACAGGAGAGAGGCACATACCTGTGTACCTGCAGGGCAGCGAGTTCAAACTGCTTACCGGAGTGGTCATGATGCTCATTGTGGGACACCTTCTGGAGATCAATTAGGGCAACATAAGCAATCACAGTGTCTACACTGATGTTGTGTCACTCTGACCACATTGCAAAAAGCTCTATGCCTCTCATCTAAGTCGTTTTATTTTGTTGGCATAGTAGGGGAATTACATCGGCAGTAGGAGCATTTCACTGTGTATACCTCCACTGTTTTGTCAAAAAAAAGTTGACTTCTGTCAACAAAACTCTGTAGCGTACACAAAGCCTTAGTCCATACTTTCGCTTCTTGGCATTTCTTATTGACTAGCTTAGGTATCTTCCTGTTCAGCATGTTGGCTCTTTTTTTATTCCATTCTTAGCTATCTAATTTTCCCCAGGCATTGTATAGAGAGCCTGGGTGCCTGAAGCAGTGCTGTGAATTCCACTGGGCATCAAGGAACATAAAATTAAATGTTGCAATATCAAGCCTGAGTCCCCTTTTCTGGATCTAGCCCTTACTGTAATGGGATCAAAGTAGCTGATCAGGCAAGCTTCCGCATACTTCTACTAAGGTGCTACGTGCTCTCATCTCTTGAAGTCGATAGGAGTTGAAAGTACTAAACAGTGCAAAATAGGTGTTCTGCACACTACAGGATTCGGAACAAATGCAGTGGTGTCTAAACAGAAGTGCTGTTGTCCACGTTCTCCCATCTGACACGTAGAACAGGAGACCTGTTAATATTGTTGGAAACTGATTCATAGTAAAGTGAAAGCTAATGTTTTGGAGGAGGGGAAGGGGTTTTCGTCAAATGCCGCTGATTGTCAGGAATTGTATACTAGTTGACAGCTATTGAAATTGATTGTGCTTAATGAGCAATCTCTTCATGATGGCTGATAATGTTACTGATGCACCCATTCTACCATAGTCAAGTGTGTGTTAGCTATTGCATATGCAGCAACCTGGTTGTAAATTCCCTTAACTAAAAGAGAAGGATTAATACATACCATATTATGATTAAAATCTGATTTTTTTAAAAAAAAACATACCTCTGAACTGTCGGAAGCACAGCAAGATTTCTAAACAGATAAAACTAAGAACAATTTGTTTAAACAAAATTAATTTTACATTTGCTTATTTGAATCATTGTTTATTTTTTATGTAAGGATTGGTTTTATTTTATGACAGTTTAGTTATCTATTGCTCTGGAACCTCTGAAAATGCAGCAGATATTTTCAAGTAAACTATGAGATTTTATTTTTAATAGGACTTGAGGTCTGAATCCCTTACGCAGCTTTGAAAATCTCAGCCACTTCAATTAAAAAAAAATAATTTTAAGTGAACAGTGTTTGATCTTGAAGCCTACTCCAGCAATGGTCTGAAAAGAAAACTATGGGTAAGCCTATTGGCAAGTGAGAGTGGAACACAAAGGGGAAAGAAGAAAATGAAAATGAATGCATTGAGCTACTCTGTAGATGTGTGGATTCTGCCATCCTTACTCATGGAGGTAATTGTAGATTAAGATGCTATTCTAATAAGGGTATTAGAATCTGGCCCAGGAAGAAATAGAGAAGTATAAAACATATGGCTATCAAAAAGATGCAGCTATTTAAGGGGAAGGAAATAAAAACAGCTGTGAGTGGAAAAGGAAGTTATCAGTAAATAAAATGTTTCAAATAATTCAGGACAAGCTCTTAAATCGGATATAGGAAAATCTACTGATAAAATGACTGAGTACAAATTTGTGCTATGTGCAAGACCATCTGGAAACAATGTGTATGGCACAATTCAGCATTGGAATCATGACACAGGTAAGATGAATTTCTAATGGTTATTATCTCTTATTCTGGTATTCTTATATCTCCTTTCAAGATAGTTTTAGTGGGGTGGGAAGAGTAAAAGTGGCTATAACTGCTGACCAGTTACAAAGAGAGAGCTGTATGGCTGTACACTCTATATGGATGGAATGGCTATACACTCACCTTCACATAAAGTGTTTCAAGCAAATGAGTATTATTCTAATTGAACTGCACTCTGCCTTCTAGTCATTGCTTCCTAAGATCAAGGCTTGTCTTAGAAATCCACACAATATTGAAATTTCAGTAGAATAGGTGACCAATGGCACTTTAATTAGTTCAGACTCTAGATCAATCAGTTCTTTCCTGGTACTTGACATCTCATGAGCATTTGACATCATTGATTCTTCTCAGTTCATCCATCCTCCCCTAACCTATGTTGTTTGTCTCTTATTAAAATTGTTATTTTTAAAATTTATTTGCATGTGACAGTGTGGAATTTTCATTTATCAGAATACAATATAGTTGCTTTCTAGCGCTTTCTGTGACTACTGCATTTCTGAAGGTATTTTAGGAGTTTTTTTCCTGAAATTCAACATTGAGTAACAATAGTAATGAACTATATTTCACCCTAAATTGAGCAAGAAGAAAATAAGGGGAATATTTTATCACAATGCAATTTATACTGGTGATGTTTTCTCACAGTTGGTCCAGATAGTCACTTCATCACTCCTATAATCTTGCAGTATGTTCACTTATATCCCTGCTTCAGCAGAATTTAGGTGTGCATTAGATTTAACTTTGAGATGTTCAGTCACTTGCACTAATTATAGGGCAATACCATCTTTTCCTTGAACTTCCCTGATTACAGTGCTTGAAAGAAAAACAAAACTCAACAGTGATCAAAATCTTTCCCAGGCAGAGCTGGATGAACGCTGTGCACATTGTTTGATCCAACTCTTCCAAGGGTAATTGATACTGTTTTGTTATCCCCTCAGGCACAGCTAAAAGGGGGCACCCCACTACTCCCACTCATACCAGGAGAAATGGTGGAGGATCTGGCAGTCTGAGAGTTACTGAGCCATAAGCTCCAGAAGAAAGTACCTATGAAAAAGTGATTCCCCAATTAATGATTGATATGGGGGAGAGGGATAAAGAAGGAGGATGATTTTCACTTTCACCAGGTGTGTAAAGAAAAGATTTTGCTTTTTGCTGTTCTGAAAAACTTGCCACACTTTGGATATAGACTTGCCATGAAAAACTGAAAAAGGGCCAATGGGGACTGCGGGAAGCAGCGCGGGTCAAGGGATGTGCTGGCCGCCGCTTCCTGCAGCCCCCATTGGCCTGGAATGGTGAACCGCTGTGATTGGCCAAACCTGCACATACGGCAGGTAAACAAACCGGCCCGGCCCGCCAGGGTACTTATCTTGGCGGGCCGTGGGCCAAAGGTTGCCAATCCCTGGTTTAGAGTTAGAAATTCAACATGGCGGTCACAATGATTCTCTATGGAGGACATGGGGTTAGATAGAGTTCAATGGGGAATGATTCAGCATATCACCCAAGACCTCAAGGGAAGGATCAGAGGGACGATCTATGCTAATGATGACCTCAAGGGGAAGATCTATGCAGGAAGGGGAGTATCTAGAAAGGATGAGAGTCTATGCAAATAACTGGAAGCTGACTGGCTGAGCCGGTCTAATTAAGTAGGGAGGACCTATGCTAATGAACTGGACTTGAGAGAGCAACCAGTATATAAGGCTGACGACCAGCTGGCTCAAGTGTATGGGTGTGTATGGTACCTGAGCTGCAGAGGTGAAAAGAACAAAGCTGAAGAAAAAGCAGAATATTCCGGAAGCAGCTACCTGCCGAAGCAGAGGCACCTAAAGCTTCCAGAAGACAGTAGCTTCTGAGGCAGCAACAGCAGCTTCATGGTAGCAGCAGCAGAGGCAAGGGAACTATGGGTACGAGGGGTGCTGCAGCACCCCCAAGTTTCACTGTGAAAAGTTTGCTGGTGCTGGTGCTGTCAGAAGGAAGATAACATTTCCTGATTCTTGAGATTCTTTTTTAGAGAATCCCAGAGCTGTGCTGCACCCCAATGGTGTGTGGCGGAATTGCATCCACATGGCTTTTGAACACACAATGACCCGCAATAATAGAGCAATCTAATTAATACTACACTGCTGTCTGTCACAGGGGCAGATGTGGGAGATTTTAAAGCTCACATGGTTGCAATGGGGCCCGGCTGCCACCGGCCCCACACTTGGGGCTTTGCCCCCCGCGCCTGGGGTCCCGGCTGCAGGACCCATGCCCGCGACTCTGCCCTGGGGTCCTGGCTGACGTTGGCTGATCCTGCACCCAAGACTCTGCTTACGGTCCAGTGCCCGAGGCTCCGCACTGGAGGCTCTGCTCCTGGCCCCGTGCTTGGGGGCTCAGCTTCTCCTGGCCCTGTGCCCAGGGTCCCGGGCTGCCGATGGCCCTGCACCCAGGGCTGTGATCACAGCCCCACGGCTGGGGTCCGCACATGGGTTCCCAGCGGCTCCGGGGGCTCTGCTCCTGGCTCCACGCCCTGCAGCTCAGCTCCTCCTGGCCTCACGCCTGGGGTCCTGGCTGCTGCCGTCCCCATGCCTAGGTCTCTACTCCCGACACCTGGGTTCCTAGCTGCAGGACCCATGCCTGGGACTCCACACGCAGGGTCCTGGCTACTGCCGGCCCACCCCACGCCCTGGGCTCTCCTCATGGCCCCGCGGGGGTCCCAGCCTTGCCCCTTTACCTCTATCCATTTCCCCCCCTCTGAGAGCCAGGGCCCAGTATAAAGTTTGTGGTGGGGATCCCTGGCTTTCAGCACCCCCACCGTAAAAAATGTTCCAGCACCACTGAGCAGCAGTAGCAATCATCCCCAGAGCTGATATCTCCAAATTGACAGAACAGAAGGACCGGATGCATCTGTTAATAAAGCTGGATGCCTGCCTCTGAGTGGAGGGCTGTATCTGTGTCCTTCCAAGGGTAAAAGGATTAGCCTGCTCTAGGGAGTTCTCTGAGGGAAGGAGACAAGCCCCCTGGTAATACCGTGGCAATTCTAGGGTGGGCCATCACCTTGTTGCGCCTTTGGATGGAATAAATTGCATTATTATAGACAAGCCATTATTGGAGTGCCTGAGGTCCAAATTGTGGGGTAAGAGGTGAGTGTAAGAGGAAGCAAATAGATCAAATTATGGGGAATGCTAAACAGGAAAGCAGACCTGACATTCATCCTCATAGGTTCAGTGCATCCCAAGTTAGCAGCCCAAGCATCACAAATAGGAATGAACTTGTGCAAGTGAAATGTGACTATGCATTGACCTGGTTAGGCATACACTGCAGTGTGTTGTAATGATTGGAAAGAAGTATGGTGCTTAGAGAAATTTGCTGTCATGCCAGAAGTCATTTTACCTGGTCTGTTGGATGCTGTTCAGAAAACTAACCATTAGAGTTAATGGTAATGAATGGGTATTTGTGTTACCTCAGGGTTTTTTTTTGTTTTTTTTTCAAGTAAAATGTCTTGCATTTTGTATTGGTCTGGTGTATATCTCCGTTGGCTACGGTAGGTTCAAACTAATTCTGGGTGAAATTTTTTGACTGAAACTTTTTTTAAGAGAAAAATGCAGATTCAGCTACAGCAAAATGTGTAAGAACATAAGCACTGCCAAAAGGGGTCAGACTGATGGCTCACCCAGCCCAGGATCCTGTCTCCAAAAGTCGCCAGTATCAGAGTTTCAAAGAAAGTGCAGAGAACAGGACAATTTTTGAGAGATCCACCCCTGTCTTCCCCTCCTGGTTTCCGGCAGCCAGAGGTTTAGGGTTGTTGCAAGCATGGGGATTACATTCCTAAACATCATGTCTAATGGATGGACCTATCTTCTATGAACTTATCTCGTTCTTTTTTTTAACCCACTTGTAATTTTGGCCCTCAGAACATATCAATGAATTCCCTAGATAAACTGTGCATTGTGTGAAAAAGTACTTCCTCTTGTTTGTATTAAACCTGCTCCTTATTAATTTCATTGGGTGATCCTTTGTTTTTGTATTGAAAGGATAAGTAACTGAAAAGACACACAAGTTTTTCTATTCACTTTTTCCATACCATTCATGGCTTCTGTCATATCCTGCCTTAATCATTCGTTTTTTTCAGCCCTGGTCTTTTTAGTTTCTCCTCCATGCGGAAGCCATTCTGTATCATTTTTGTTGCCCTTCTCTGAGCTTTTTCCACTTCCACTGTATCCTTTTGGAGTTGGGGTGACCAGAACTGGAGAAAGTATTCAAGGTGTCAGTGCACCATAGATTTATATAGTGCCATGATGATGTTTTGTCTTATTTTCTATGCCTTTCTTAATAGTTCCTAACACACTGTTAGCCTTTTTGACCCCGCTGCAAAATGAAATTAAGTTTTCAGAGAACTATCCACAATGATGCCAAGATCTCTTTCTGGGATGATAACAGATAATTTAGAACCCATTATATATATAATGGGATTATTTTTTCCAGTGTGCATTACTTTGCACTTATCAAATACAATTTCATCTGCCATTTTGTTGCCCAGTCATCCAGTTTTGTGAGATCCTCTTGTATCTCTTGACAATCAGCTTGAACTTAACTATATTGAGTAATTTTGTATCATCTGCAAACTTTACCACTTCACTGTTCACTCCGTTTTCCAGGTTATTAATGTGTGAATTTGTGTTGATTTTGGCAAACTGTTCATTTAGAAAGAAACCTAAAAAACAATTTAAAACAAAATAAATGTTTCTTTTCAATATTTTGTAAATGACACGCATTTATTTTTTTTGTTTTGTTTCAAACTTTGAATTTTATTTTGAAACACATCAAAATCATGTTTAAATTGTTGGAACAAAATAAAATTAAATCAAAATATGGGAAATGAAACATTTTATTTGACCAAAGACACAAAAAAGAAGAAAAAATTCAACTTGCTGATTTTTTTTTAATTAGGTGTTTTGCTTTTTCAAAATTGCCAGTGAACCAAAAACTGTTATTCACCCAGCTCCAGTTTAGATAAATAACTTATCTACCATTCTCACTTAGCTGTATCATTCTCTTCCAGCAAATATCTATACAAACCTCTCCTCGGTCACAGGAACTTTATTTTAATGTGAATTATTAGATTCAGGACAGAAATCGACTACTACACAAGGTTAGAAAGAAACTTATTCTTTGGGTGTACTACAGCATAACTGTTGATCACTGGGACTTTACACCTTTCTCTAAGGAACTGGCAGTGATTAATACTGGTGATGGACTGTTGATCTGATCTGTGGTGTCAATTCCTATAATCTTATGATAAAAAAGTGTTGTTGCCTTTATAAGGTCTGGTCTCAGTGCTGACCTTTCCTCTGCTTAAACTTCTTCTAGCCCTTCACTTATTTTATAAATGGTTACATGCTCAACATATAAAAATAATAATCCAGAGATCAGAAAAAAAAACTTTAATTTATATCAGAACCAGACAGTTCCATTAATAATGAGGCTCATTAGTGTACACTCAAGCTCTCCCAAGCTACAAAGCATTACAATATGTGTCAGAGAAAAAGCAAGGAAAATAATTATGACCTTATCAGCTTCTTCCAGCATGACTCCCATCTTTCAAGTTATTTTTAGAGAAGAAGGGAAAGAAGGCATGACATTTAAAATAAATACTGGAGTTAATTTAAAAGGAAAAAAAAGAATAAGGCATGGCAAGAAAAAAAAGGAGAAGAAATTTCAATAGAGATGTCTGCTTACAGTTTTAATATCAAGGGAATTCCAGGCAAAAGCATAATTGGTTAGGCCTGGTTATCATCCCATCCTTGCTTGTATGTTTATTGTGACAGTGATTTCACCAATAGCTTGAACTTATTGCTCTTTTTATCTGTGGGAAAAATCCAAATCTGATATGTGTTGGAGTCCTTTCACATTGTTATGTGAACACTTCTAATGGAGTTGGATTATAATGATCCAATTAAAATCATTATTATTAGTTTATGTAAGATCATAAATGAACACTACAAGCTACAACACACAATAAACTACAAGCTACAGATACACAGTTGATATGACCCTTGCTTCAAGAACTTTATAATCTTGCATTACATTCCTTTAAAAATAAAACAGCTGTGCTCATGAAAGTGGTTGTGTGGACGGTGCATTAAACTGAAATCCTTTATTTATCTACAAACCAAATATAACAGGGGCAACAGCAGTGAAAGCTTCTCTACACTGCTCTGTTAATGCACCTCAACCATGCATTGGCAAGAGCACCTTGCAGGATCAGGGACTTTTAGTGTGTAATGAGTTTCTAAAGTATAATATTCTTTTTATTGTTATTTTATTTTAAATGTCAAAAATAATTAGTACATCTATCTCTCACAAGGACTTCTATGGCCCCCATTCTCATGGGATCTGAGTGGCTCACAACCTTTAAAGTATTATCCTCATAATACCCCACCGAGGTAGGAATATTTTATTATCTCTATTTTATAGATAAGGAACTCAGAAACTGACTTGTCCACGATCACCTAGCAAGTCTGTGGCAGAGTAGGAATTAACCCCCTGCCTTCTTAGGCATCAGTTAATACCTTAGCCACTGAACCATTCTGTTGCTCTACATGTACTCACAGAGCATATTCTGAAAACAGTGAACAACTTTGCAAATATAAAAATATTTTTAACTGTAGAAAACAAACCATTTACTGCTATTTCATTTGTAATAGTAGCAATTAGTCACATATTTAATTATTTTGAACCTAATTTAACTGAAACTCTAATAAGACTGAAGGGGAGATGAAAATTCATCTGGCTACATCTAGACACACCTGCAATATTTCATAATGCCAACCCTCTACTTTGTCACATCACCTTTTTTGTTCTTCTAGTCTAAGTGGTGGTATTTTTCTTGAGGCTGGATTTACAGAAAAGAGGGTAAAAGGTATGTTATATGTTTCTATGGATATGTCAATATGCAAGTATAAGCATATCTTCCAACCAGGCTAATATGCACTACCCTATCTGTGAAGCAAGCGCCCTTAAAAAGTTTGTTTCAAAAGATTCTCCTGTTCTTACCAATTTCCCATTCTGAAATTAAGAAATCTATCTAAAACCAGTGGAGTCTTTCAAACCAGTGGAATGTTTTGAGTATATCAATTATTCCTTAATAGTTTCTGCTCCTGATAATACGGGCGTGAAGTCAGAATAACTCCACTGACATTTACACCAATGTAGCGGAGAGCAGAATTTAGTCCAGCATCTTCAGAAAGACATATAGGGTATAATGGCTCCTGGCCTATGTGAATAACTACACTGTTTATATATTAAATTAATGGGATTGGCAGATATGTTTCCTATACATGACTGAGAAATGTAACTCTAATCTACTAAAGTAGCAGGTAATATGTCACAGTGACTTGTCAAGAAAAAGGGTTCTGGTACTTGTACAGTAGTATAAATAATGAAACTGTTTTAAATGTCTCTCTTTTTATATATTTATTTATTTTGTTTTGCTTTTTTTCTCTCCTACTCTCTAACCTTATTCTAAGGGCTTTGGGTTTATAATGATATATACTCATGACAATTAACTGGTGGAGCATTGGCTTTTACTGCAAGCCTGCTAGCAATATTGCAGCTCAGGGAACCGCAAGATATAGAAAAGAATTACTTAAATTAATTTTTGTTTCCCAGAGGTGCTATATTACCCATTTCTATCACTCAGAGGACAACCCCATATCTGATAGATTGATATAAAATAATTTATGTTTGGCTATGAGGCAGAGCAGGGCTATACAGCCAAGAACAGAATAAATGTTCTTAACAAAATTGTGGCTGCTTGCTGAGACTGTGTTCTCATCTTGGTAATTAGGAGTGTTTATTTTTCTTGCCAGCCTTTAACAATCAATTCCTGAATTACTGCATGAATAAATAAAAAGTTTCTTTCCCCAATATTTTCTACATTACTACTCCAATAACTTCCCCCTATAATTTAATGTTATGAAAGATAGGCTGGCCAATAAACAGAGGAAGCTCCCTGTAGTTTAAATCTGACATTAGTCATCTGTAAAACTAATTCCCCATGTTTACTCCCCCCCCCTCCCCACACACACATTGTTCCTCACACATTCTTGTCAACTGCTGGAAATGGCCTGTCTTGATTATCACCAAAAAAGGTGTTGTTTTTTCTCCTCTCCTGCTGGTAATATCTCACCTTAATAGATTACTCTCGTTATAGTGTGTATGAAAACACCCACTGTTTCATGTTCTCTTTGTATTTCTATATATATCTATCTATCTTCCTACTGTATTTTCCACTGCATGCATCTGATGAAGTGGGTTTTACCCCACGAAAGCTTGCTCAAATAGATGTATTAGTCTCTAAGGTGCCACAAGTACTCCTGTTCTTTTTGTTCTAGAAGAGTTTCTCCAATAGAGGAATTCCTATTGTAGCTGGCTATGGTTAAAAGTAAGAGCAACAACTTTTAGGAAAACAAAACAAAACAACAACTAAGGACACAGAAATGAAAGTAATCTTTTACCCAGATCAGAAATCTATATTATATAGAGCCAATTTAGCTTAAATCAAATTACTTTTAATAATTTAATAAGGCAATGTATGTTTACTAGAAAATCTCATAATTAGGATGACAAAGAAATTGTGGGTTTTGCAGTTTTCATGTTATGTACTTTTTAGTTTTGGCAGGCCCATTAATAGAATAGCTCATTACATGACTTCTTATTGAAAGGAGTGTCTGGGGACACATGACAAACATGATACTCTTGTTATTATTATATTGTACAGAAGGATATTTTAAAATTTAATGCATATTAGTAACCTTTTTATTTAGTTTTTTGGTATGGTGTTAAACACAAAGTATGCCAATATTGTTTCTCCCATTCACTCTACTAGCTCTTTTAAGTTTTACTGGTTTAGCTGATGGAACTTATAAGCACAATAAACTGTGTATGAATGAGAGGAAGGGAAGTGGGATGTAGTCTGACACCAGAAGAGTTACATCTGCTTGGATGTATGTGGGAAGAAGATGGAGATATCTATACTCTGGCAATGAAAAAATTACAACTGATGGGAAGTAAATGGGAGTTCCAGTTCTTCTGTCTCCCTTCCTTACACAGCTTCCCTATCTGCTTCCTCACACAGCTTATCTGCACCCCTTTTCCTTTGTTTTTCTCCCAACACACCCAGAGCTGGTGACCTGTCTTTTAAAAATACTTAGAAGTTTGGCTGCCTGTAATAGGAACCAATGCCATACAGCTGCCAATGAACCAAACTTCCTGATCAGTATTCTGTGTATGAGTAATGTGTGTGTTCTCAAAGACATGCAAGCTTTATAGGTAATTTTGTTTTAGGTCTCTCAGACACCATGATTCCTGTTATTTATCCTTTTAAAAAAGTCATTCAGGGTCAAAGAAGAACAAGGGGATAGAGATTGTACCACTATCTCGCCACTGTGTGCAGTGTGGGTGGGGGTGGAGATGTCAAGGGTTTCATGTAAAGAGCTGTACACAAGCAGGGCACAGCAAGGAGTTTTTCTGGTCCTCCAATACCCAGAAACTATGCTGAATATTCCTGAATGTTACCTATTGGTATGTTATCCATTAACTAACTATTTACGGGGAAGCAGGTGAAGAGTCTTCCTCTGTAAGAAATAGGCTGCTGTGCTCATTCTCTCTCCTCAGGGAGGAAATGAGATAAGGAACAATGGCTCAGGGATTGGGAGGCCCTGGCATTACTAAGGGAGACTCTGAAGGGAAGAGCAGAGAGCTGAGCAGCGTGATTGTAGGGGAAACATTGGATTTTCCAGCAAAATCATCATCACAATTTTCAGACTCTCATATCTCTAAAATACCTCCTCAATTAACCTCAGGCTATAAAAGAGGGGTGCCTTGTTGCCTACTTTCATGATTTCATCACAAGTTTCACAATATTTGGCAGTTTTCTTAAAGCCCCAACTCCTGGAGGCAAGTAATTACCTGAAAATCTAAGCTTTCATTTAAAAAGTAAGTTTCTAGCCCTCATGGATGCGGAGAAAGGCCTGAAAATGTGACCTGAGTATACTCAAAGGCTGAGAGAGAAATAAACCAAATTGCAAATTAAAAAAAAAAAAAACCTCTTCATTTTTAAACCAATCTCATGATTTTTTGTGCTCTGACTCATAATTTTTGAACACTTGAGGTTGGAAGTACCGCAATTGACAGCCAGGAAGAAGAGGAGCTTCTTTGGAGAAGAAAGATCATCCATACCTTGGTGAGGAAGGAAGGGTCAGACAGACCTTCACCTCTCTTCTCCCTGGTCCACCCCAATGGTATATATAGAATCACAGAATATCAGGGTTGGAAGGGACATCAGGAGGTCATCTAGCCCCTGCTCAAAGCAGGACCAATCCCCAAAACCTCAAAGGAAGGAGATACTACCACCTCCCTAGGTAACACATTCCAGTGCTTCACCACCCTCCTAGTGAAAAAAGTTTTTTCCTAATATCCAACCTAAACTGTCCTCACTGCAACTTGAGACCATTACTCCTTGTTCTGTCATCTGCTACCACTGAGAACAGTCTAGATCCATCCTCTTTGGAACCCCCTTTCAGGTAGTTGAAAGCAGCTATCAAATCCCCTCTTATTCTTCTCTTCTGCAAACTAAATAATCCCAGTTCCTTCAGCCGCTCCTCATAAGTCATGTGTTCCAGTCCCCTAATCATTTTTGTTGCCCTCTGCTGGACGCTTTCCAATTTTTCCACATCCTTCTTGTAGTGTGGGGCCCAAAACTGGACACAGTACTCTAGATGAGGCCTCACCAATGTTGAATAGATGGAAATGATCACGTCCCTCGATCTGCTGGCAATGCTCCTACTTATACAGCCCAAAATGCTGTTAGCCTTCTTGGCAACAAGGGCACACTGTTGACTCGTATCCAGCTTCTTTCCACTGTAGCCCCTAGGTCCTTTTCTGCAGAACTGTTGCCTAGCCATTTGGTCCCTAGTCTGTAGCAGTACATGGGATTCTTCTGTCCTAAATTCAGGACTCTGCACTTGTCCTTGTTTAACCGCATCAGATTTCTTTTGGCCCAGTCCTCTAATTTGTCTAGGTCCCTCTGTATCCTATCCCTACCCTCCATCTACCACTCCTCCCAATTTAGTGTCATCTGAAAACTTGCTGAGGGTGCAATCCACACCATCATCCAGATCATTAATGAAGATATTGAACAAAACCGGCCCCAGGACCGACCCTTGGGCCACTCCACTTGATACCGGCTGTCAACTAGACATGGAGCCATTGATCACTATATAACCATATGAGGGATACTAGTTCTGGTCCTCATCTCGTCAGCAACTTCTGCATTCCCTGCCTGATAAAGATGGGCATGGAAGGCCACTTCCAGGGAAGACATAATTAACACACATAACCTCCTTGAACTTTATAGAGTGAGTGCCCCTCCAGCACTGTCTGTGCTAGGTCTGCACAGCTCTGTGCACAGTGCGTTTTCCTGGTTGCTTGTTGCAAAAATGCTTTCTTATGCCAGTGCAGCCGGGAATCAATTTTGCCCTTTATTTTTAAGTATCTTCCTTCCCCGCAAAAGGCTTGGGTCACTTTACATCACAGTTAAAATCATAATAAAATACCCTATGTTTGCATTCTCTCGATCCCTTTAATAATTATTATAATTTGTAAATGATGGCTAATGATTAACACATCTACAGTACTACATATTTCCAGTTGTGTACTAATATTGCTTTTATATTGGTTAGGGTGTATACAGCATCAGATTTGCATATTAACTAATTTAATTTCTTTCCTTAGTTTGGAGTAGTATCAGGGCTGTGAAATGAACTATCCACTGATTAGTGAAATTGGCAAAGAAGTGAGTTTATTCTTCTGTGGTAGTTTCAATGCACTGCACAGAATTCATGTACTTCATGCAGAACAGACTGTTTATGACAACACTTTGGTCTGGGTGCTACATGTGTATTGAGCAGAGCAGATTATTCCTGTGTTTGGTAATTCAGTAGCTTCTGTACTGCAGGCGAAGAAATGATTGGAATGGCTGGCAGGTGAACAACCAACTCTCTTTAGAAGGCATCTTGGGTTGTAACTCATCTCAGGATGTGGGTCTGGTTGGTTAGGTGGGCTCTGAGAGTGCCTACTGGCTCAGCCAGCAGGTGAGTGCTTAGCTTAAGGGTCCTGCCAGGGCTTAGGCCTGAAATAGAAGCTGGGGGTCAAGACTCATGTTCAATGGCAGATTTTTAGGCCCTTGGGGGACTTTATCAGAAGGTAGATAGGTGTCTAGGAACATGATGTGCCTACAAGTTTAGGCAACAGATGAGTGGGAGTTTTGGAGGGTCTGAATTTTGGACTTAAAGTGGCTGTTAGATGGGGAGAGAATTCTTCTTATATGTCTATGAGAAATCTTCTTATATGTCTGTGAGGTGTCCAGAAGATTCATGCATGTTTTATAAATAATACTAATGGCCAAGATTTTCAAAATTGGGTGCCTATGTTTATGCGCCGAAGGATCAGAATTTTAAAACTATTGATGTGTCTAAAGATACAGATAGGCACATAAAGAAGTAGCACTGATTTCCAAAAGTTCACAGCAACCAGGCCTACCAGCAACTGGAAATCTATCACATGATAGCCTCCCTGGTAGACAAAACATTCAAGAGCATACATCCTCAATCCACACTGGTGTCCCATCCATTAACAGCTCCATGTAATGGTCCTATTCCATGTCCTTTTAAGGCCTAAACGGAATTAGGCCATGCAGTCTCAGAGAACTTCTTCTTTGCACCCCATTGTGGCAGCTCTGATGGGCAGGGATATTATGGTAATGGAGAAAGATTCACAGGGGCAGGAACCTGGGGCATGGCAATCTCAGAGTAGGATCTGTTGTGATAATTGGCACTACAAATTTACCCTAATTGTGAGTTTAATTGTAAAAAGTGAGTGTAAATTCACAAAATGTCACAATAATCTATAATAGGGATCGGCAACCTTTGACACGTGCCCATCAGGGAAATCTACTGGCGGGCCAGGACGGTTTGTTTACCTGCAGCATCCGCAGGTTCGGCCAATCGCAGCTCCCACTGGCCGCGGTTCGCTGTTCCAGGCCAATGGGGGCTGCGAGAAGAGGCGCTGGCTGAGGGATGTGCAGGCCATATCAGACCAGAGAGAGGGACCCAGACAACATCACCACCACTACCAGCTTCAGCTGAATGCCAAACACCAGCTGGGGTGAAAGGACTTTAGCAACAGCAGTAAAAGCAACTTTAACCAGAGCAGGTCAAGCTCATCTCAGCGAACTTCTTCTCTTTTCCCCAAAAGGACACTTTTGGAATTTAACAACAGTATCAACAACAACAGGTTAAGCTCCTCTCAACTAACTTTTTTTTCCACCAAAGGAGAGTTATTATCGTCTTTGATACTTTTTACGAGATTTTCAAAGAAGGGCTTTTTTCCTTTTAAAACTCTCTCCAGACAAAGGGAAAGGGAACAAGAAACGTTGTTAAAATTAATGCCTTACCTAATACTTTACATTTCAAATGCTTTAACTGTTTTTTTTCGTCTTTTCCGTATTTTTAATAAAAGGTTAAAAAGATATTTAATGGTGTGTTTGCCATGGTATTAAGCACTCTGAGGTCTTTGTATACCAAACCCTGTACCTTGTTTAACATTGTTGTATTAATTTAGATGGAAAATAGGCACCATACACGTTAACATAAGCAAGTTCAATATTAAACAGAGTCTCAGCCAAGAAACTCACTAGCAGTGAAGACTAGGTTAAGTACTGTGTCATGCCATTTTCAGGTAACTAAACTGCAGGACAGATCAGGTGTGGAATGGCCAAAGCTGTGCCCTGTGACACAAATTACAGAATTATTTTCTTTTTAATTAAGAAAGGATTTTATTAAGGGTGGACCAGGGAGGCTGATATTTCTTTATCTAATGAGTTGATGTACCATTAAACTCATGCTGAATGCCAAAGGGACTGGTGTGACAGATATGGCAGGAAATTGCTTGGGAGATCTTATTGAATTAAGTTTAAGTATTTTGGGGTTCATTGTAGTAAATAAATTATTTATATTTTAATGAGGGTTAGGATTGTATGTAACCTCTCAAGGTTACATGTGTGTCCTGGAGGTTCAAAGAACTATATTGAACAATCTGTCAGACAAGAAGGGGCTTTTGGAACAACAAAGTGTTTAAGTGTTTTTTCCTGAGGTATATCTAGGGGGAGATGAATGCAAATCACCCTTATCCCCCCGTTATGCAAAAAGCAAGCCTTTTGAAACTACATCCTTAGGAGTGGGCCATTGTCTGCTGATTTCTTGTTACATGAGGCCAAAAGCAAAGGCCCAAGCTGTGTAAAAGGAAGAGTGAACTATTCATGGTGGTTCTGGTTCTGAATCTATAACATTTATAAATTTGTGACCGGGGGAAAACCCAGTTTTGTGTTTTGAAGGATTGACACCTACCAGAGGCTGAGAATGTAGTTGGGGTGATCTCTGGGAAGTGTTTTTGATGTGTGTGTAAGTTATTTTATTGTTTTAATGTTTTTTTTTTCTGTAAGACTTTTACCTTAAAATAAATGATCTTGCTTCAAAAGAGCTGTGTGGTAACTTATAATTGTGGGCATTATGCTGTTCATAGCCTCTGGAGAGAAAGCAAAGTGCAGATGCTGGTCTTTTATGTAGTCTGGTTTGCTAGGGATATAACAGTGCAGTTAGGGAATTGTGCAGCCGGAAAAACCCAGTCAGGAGGGAGAGAGACACAGGTCTCTGCCCAAGAGAGGTGATGACTGAGGTGCTGGGAGCCTAGAATGGGTGCCCTCGAGGGACCACAGAAGAGGAATACAGGTGCAGTTGCCCTTAACTGTGACAACTGGCACTTTCAAAATATGGATTATAATAATGGCAATTAACTAATAATAGAAAAATTGTGGCATTTATGCTCAAAGGAGCATAATTAAAGTCAAGCTTTCAACCTTTGCATTTTTTTGCTTTCTGCTGCAGGAAATGTTTTATAGCTGATTTTATATGGAACAAATATACAAAGCTGGGGCTGGTTGACAACGGAGGTGAGATGATGTAGACCCCAATGGCTTCTAGTTTTGATTCTGTATGGTTTATTCCATTTACAAATAATTCAGTGTACACCAATCTTGACTGTACTTTGGCAATCTAAGAGGTATTGGATGCTTGCCTAAATATGTAACCAGATGTATCACCCTCTCAGAGGCTGATTATAAACCAAGAAGGATTTTGTTGGAAATAAAGTGCAAACTCAAAGATTAGTGTCAAACCAGATAATCTTTGTTAAGGTTTAATAAACTGTAAATTTATGTATTTATTTATTTTCATCAGCTCCTTCAAGATTTATAAATGAAGCTGTCAGTGTAAAGAATGTCTTAAAATATAGGCACAATAAGAAAAAGGGGCCTCTCCTACAGAGTACATACTCCACATTAAAAATGTTAGTGTACATAGTCTGCACATTAATCAGGCAAGTAAAGAGTTAACACTTTCAAAGCAAGCCAGGACAGAATGTCTCACTGGAGAAGCTGTCCAGCCTCCCGATTAGCAATGCTGATTCATTAAGATCAATATACAAACAAGGATTTGCCTCATAAATATGGTGGAACAAGATGAAGCCCCACAATGGGGCATTGTGGCCTTGACCAAAGAGAGAAAAAATACACTCTGTGTAAATTCACTTCGCCCCACAAAATCAGTGAAAGAAGAAGAAATATGCTTGTTCTGAAATGGTAACAAAAGAAGTTGTCAACGGGGGGAAAAATAATCTGTATACAAGGCTGCTGGAATTCTGATATAAAATTAACTGCAAAAGGTTTGTATTCTAATCTTTGAGTTGAATCAAACTTTATATTTTAAAATATTTATATCAGATGCTCTAATGGAATAGAAAACAATGTAAGAGTGATTTGGTAAATGCTATACAATTTCTAAAAACTAGATGGAACAGCAGAAGTAATTCAGTAGCTAATTACTCTTTTCAAAGTTTAAACTAAGACTGGAAGTAGTAAAATAACTCTCTTTTTCTGAAACACAATTGCTAATTTAATTTCTAATTTTTTATTGAACCATTTGTCAGCTGTAATTTTTACCCTTCCCAGTTTTTAAATATGCATATTTCAGCAAGTGGATAGATGATTCAAAAGTTGACCTCATTTGATTATAAACATAATCATCATAAAGGCTGAGTGATAGTACAGGAAACAGAATAAATTTCAGAATTGCGTTATGTATTCCATAACAACATCTTTACATCCCCATAAAGAATAATGAATCATTTTATGCTTCTCTTAAAACTCTATACATTAATCGTTCAGATTTCAGTAATCTTCATTTGCAGTACTGTGTAATAGTTGACATCCTTCGTTGTATGACAATGCAATGTCTCCTACTTGTATACACACCCATTTTGAACCAAGTGCAGAGATGTACTCAACACAGAGCTCCAATCCAGCTAAGAACTTAAATATGTGCATAAATTTAAGCACATAAGTAGTTCCGTTGGCTAATCATGTCATTATCATATCATCATGTGTTTATAAGCCATAGGACTCAATCCTCCAAAGCATTTAAGCATGTACATAAACGTAGGCATCTGAAAAGTTCCATAATTGTAGTTATGTATATGCTTAAATCCTTTGCTGGATTGGGGTCTATGGCTTAGAAACACTTGTGACATGATGGGAAAATATGAGTATTGTTTACTGTTAGTATTAATACGGCAGCTGGCAAATACTATACACAGTGCAAGAGCTCTTTTTAACGTACTCATCTTAATTTTCAAAATTTAATGAGTGTCATAAGTTAGTTGGAATCTTAACAGTTCTGATTAAATTAAAATATTGTGCATTAAAAACATTAATGGATCACAACATAGCAGATATGATTTTCCTATTGCAAGTCAGAAATTTAACACCCCAAAATGAAACAAACAAAAAAAGCTAGAACTTCAACATTTTCAATAGTTGATTTTTCCCTCTCATTTCTCATTGTGATCACAAAAACAGAACTCTTTTACCAACAGATACATCTAGTAAGTTAAATTAATTTGTCTGCAGTTCCATCTATTCTATAGTTATTCTGTATTGAGTCACTCCCAGGCAACTGATAATTTCCCCTTGCTATACAACTGTAGTAGAAATATGCTACTAAATTTACTCTTATTATATGACTTTGATAAAGGGAAGAACCAGTTCAAATTATGAGATATGAGACCCAAGCAGTTTTTGACAAGCAACAATTCTCTCCCTTGTATGCTTATTTAAAAACTGCTTAAGTTCAATATATGTCTGGGGTCTTATATAATTATGTTCAATTATTAATGCAATATTGTTTGGAATCTTGGGTAACAATTCAGGTCCTGAATGCATAAGAATGGTTATGCTGACAAAACTTGAGCTGTCAATATTCTCAAAACACTTACGGTCCGATCCAGCAAAATGTTGAGTTCCTGCGAGGTGCTTAGTGCTGCCAGCTTTAGTGGTGAAAGATAATTTAGAAATATATTGATTGAGACCCTGACTCAGCAAAGAAATTAAGGAGGTGCTTAACTTTAAAGATACTTAAAGTAAAACCACTGCTTAAGTGATTTATAGAATTGGGACCTGAGAGAATTGGAATGGGATTTGAGGGAACCTGGCCCCTCATATGAGTGGGCCCTAAAAGCTCATACAGTTTTAAAAATCATTTGTTTTTTAAAAAGTCCGATACAAAAAGTATGTTTAATGTGTAAAAGCTAAATTAAAATAAAATCAATAGAATAAGATATTGTGTGGCCATAGAGGAATAACCACAATTCTTGATTGGGTTAATGCACTTGGCCTTTGGCCGAGTGCTTCCCAAAGCTCCAAAAACATGGGCAGCATGTGGGTATTGCGGTACAGCTGCACACATTTCTTTGCCATTTATAATTTCATACTCATCCATAATTGAAAAGCCAGAATGTTTAACAATGTTATGTAAACAAATTCATGATACATAGTGGGATTTTTCGGTTTTTTTTGAGATTGGAAATCTCCAGTTGAGACTAGAGATAAAAGGTAAATGTTAGGCAGCAGCTCAAAGCCATAGTTTTCTGAGGTGAGCAACATAAAATTAAATGAGATTTTAACATGATCTTTCAGCTGGACAACTTCAAATGGCAGGAGGAAAATAAGGAGAGAGAGAATTAGGATGTTGGCCAAGTGGCCAAAACTTATTTATAACTTTAAATAACAAAGAGAATTTCTAAAGGCAACCTGTCTTGGGATCAGTGAAAGGGATTAAGTCAATGGGACCCTCAAGTGCTTAAAGTTAAATACATTCTTGAGTGTGTCGGGGGGGTGGGAGGTGGGGAGGGGGGTTGTTTATTAGTTTGTATTTTCTGTATTGGGCCAGAGTGCTCAACACCTTGCAGGATTGAGCTTTAATTGGTCAGAGAAACAGTGACAGTGACAGTGACTCTATGGCTCTGTGGTTAGGGAACTCACATGGGAGACCCAAGTTCAAATCCCTCCTCCAATTACTTTAATTATTCACACCAAGTTGAATAGCATAATAAGTAGAGCGGTCATCTATAATACGCAAGATCAAAGCTCTAATCCTTACAGCATATCAGGCAGAGTTGGGATTTGAACCTGAGTCTTTCACATTCTCTAACTAGTAGGATAAAAGTTACAAGGGTTGTGTTGTGTTGTGCAAGGCCCAATCTTGGAGGCAGTCTCTGAAAATGCCTGACGGATCAGGCCAAGTGGTAGGTGGAGTAATGTGTAGTTTGAGGATCACACGGACTTAGATGTGAGCTAGGTCTCCAGGCATCAGAACTTTTTTGGCAGTGTGCATGCCCACTTGCATAAATGCAGGTGCATTGGGGACTTTATCAGCAGCAATTTAGGTTCAGAGAGTATTTGGGCAGGGTTAGGTGGCTGTTTTGGAGATCAAAATTTTGGTTTAGGCACCTAAAGTGATAGTTACGCAGCTAACTCCCTTTGAGGATCTAGCCTAAGAGATTAAGAATTGAGTTGCCAAGGTTAAACTGTGAATCAGTGGAAGAATCAAGAATAAATCTCCAGCTTCCCTCTTCTAGCCATTCACAATATTCATAAGCACTGTAAGGTCTTCTGAATTAATGCAGTATTGGCTGCAGAGTACAGGACCAGCTACTAAAGCATATAGTACTAAAAACTACCATTGTCGTGTTAAAATGGTGAAGAACCAGAGAATGAATCATTTTCTTTTTACACCAATCAAGGAATATTATTAAACCAAAGGAAACAATCTTAGTCCTAAAGCTACTCTTTCTCCCTGTTGTGACAATTGGGCCTCCGCATTGCCTCTAACTGTGAACTCAATTGTGAAAAGTGAGTGAAAATTCATAAAATGTCACAGTAAGCTCTAAAACAACTGTTGATGGGAAAAGTGCAAAAGGGAGAGAGAAAGAATTTGTCTGTACAAAAAGGCGTCTACTATATAACTCAAAGATTGTGTCAAGGTCATTTCTGGCAAATGAGAAAAGTATGGGAGTGAAAATCAATGGACAAAAACTGGTGTGCTAAATAATTAGTTCTCATTGGCGGGCAAAATATCAATGGGATGGACTATTCCACCCACACTCTTCCATTTTAGAGGCTTTTAAAATAAAAGACTTTGGGAGGAAAATCAAGAAGTGAACACAATAACAGCTGGCTGGAGGATGGATGAACAGGAAGAGTAAACTTCACCGTCATGGTTGCCACTCCAAGAGTCTCCTGGGACGCACTGTGGTACCACTGGGTCTTTGTTGTCGTGATCCTGAAATATGTCCTGATCAAACCTGGCCAAAAAGCGGGGCACAGACGGTATTGCCACCTTCGCTGCCTCTGGCTAAATCCTGAACACCATCTGGGATGTGAGACTTTGATGTCCTGTTCCCCCACATGCAATTTTTGCTTCCCTATCTTATTTCTTTTCTTTCTTAGTCCTCTCCTTTTCCTTTCTGTTTAATAGGAGTCTGGCTTAGCCAGCCAAGACTGCATATTGTTCCACACTGCTGTGAGCCTGTGACCAGAGAGGCAGATAAAACCAATGCCCTAAATAGCCCAATGTTATTACTAGTTTGCCAGATCTCAGAGTGTATAGTAAGACTGTGTGCGATACTGGGTTGTTTGCAGCAGTGAGGTAGCAAGTAAAAGCCGACACCAGGGACAAGCTGAGTTTTTTACCTTTGCTGCTATCTTCTCTTGCCTCTTGTGTGTGTCTTACTTGTTTTTTGTAGTAGGAAACAAGATTTAACATTAACAACAGCAATAATGACAGCTCCAGCCCGTGTCAGCTAACTTTGTTTTTCCTCCCAAAAACCAACAGTTATTACCATGTAGGATAGTAGTGCACAGTCTTTTCCAGTCGTGCCTCTCTTGACAGTCACAGAATTTGCCATGCACCCACTCTATTACTTGTAATGTGAAACTTTTTTTGTGTGCAAGGACTCTATCCTACTCTATCTCTATCCTATCCTACAGTGGGACTGGGATCCTGCTGTCATAACAGCAAGAGCAGGATAAAAATTGAACAAACAATTCAGGAGTGGGTGGGAGCGGTAATAGGTATTGCGGGGTGGGCAGGAGCAGGATTAAAAAAAAATAGTCCTCCTGTGCCACAAGCAACATGAACACCCCAGCCAACAGCTACTGCTGTCTGGCCACCCAGCTCTGAAGAGAGCGTTGCCATCAGCAACAGCACAGAAGTAAGGGTGCCCTTCACAGAATGCAGCACTGCCTTCAAAGCTGGGTGGCAGAAAAGTGGTGGCTTCTGGCCGGGGCATTGCCGCGTTCAATTCTGCACTGCTTCTGGTGGCAGCACAGCCTTCAGATCTGGGCAGCTGGAGAGCAGCAGCTATTGGCTGGGGTGTTCATGCTGTTTGTGGTGTGGGAGGACTATTTTTTTTAATCCATCTCCTGTCTCATCCCACAATAGCCACTCTATTTGTATCCCGTTCACGCTATTATGGCAGCGGGTCCTGTGGGACCCGCAGGATCCCAGTTTTTTTGTGCCCCCCCTGAACCTCTTGCACCCCCCTTCAGTTTGGAGACCACTGATCTAGCAGACTGTCAAAGGTTGTTTCCCTCATACCCTTTTTCTAAAGAGTCTCTGCAGCTAAAAGGAAAGGGAAAAATGTATGTTGTTAAAATGAAAGCCTTACACAATACTTCACATTCCAAATCCTTTCACTGCTTTTTCATCTTTTCTATATCTTTAATAAAGTTTTTAAAAAGCTAACACTGTGTTTGTCATGGTACTAAGCAGGCTAAAGTTTCTTTACCAAACCCAAACATTGTTTAAAACTGTTTAATGTCGGGCTGTGACTGGGTCATATTAACTCTTTTAACTCTTTGAGCCCATTTATTCCATCACAATTAATATAACATCCTTCTCTTATTTACTTCAGAGGTTCTAACTAGAACATCCAAAGCCCCTTTCATCTATCCCTCTTCAACAGATCTAAAGACACAATGCACATGTCCACACACCTATCATTCCTTAATGACTAATTGCTTATCTTCCTCTTCTCTCCTTTACTTTTCCACCTTACTTTCATTCTTCTTCTTTTATCGCTTTTGTTCATTTAGAAGACGTTTGTCCACTACAATGTATTTAACCCATACATGTACACATACCAAGTAAAGTAGACTTTTTGGAGGTGTATAACTCCATAGCCAAATGTCAGTTCTGGGTTTATATGTGCTAGAAATGCCAAAGAACCTACAAAAATTCAGCTTTTCCAGACCTCATTCTTTCTGTCCACAACAAAAATTGGCATTGAAGTGCTGTCATATTGACAGACCTGAGTGAAATATAGCAGCCAAGTTTATGACAATTAGAATAACTATGCATTATCTGGATGATGGACCTTAGCTTGGGACTGCCCATCTGCCCAGTTATTAATCTGATATTTAATGCATTTTATGCATGATTTTTACATTTGGCTGAATAAAAGAATCCCACATAATGCATTAGGATTTTACAGATAATGTAAGGAATGCAATTAAAACCTTTGCACATTACAAAACCCTTTTTCTATTACAGAAATATTTTTAAAATATAAATTAATATCTGAAAATGAAAAATGAAATTTTGACTTTGGGTTGTAAGAAACAAGTTACTGTTTTTGTAAGAACTGAAGGAATTGGGGAGATGTAACTTGGTGAAGTAGTTTGGCCACAGTACGTATACTATGTGTTAACTGCATCTCAGTAGATCCATATTTGTTAGTTCATTTCGCACTACTTCAGTGAAGTCTGTGGGTTCATCTTCTGGTTTGCTGGGACCCCCTATGGGTATAGTCACATCTTTCAGGATATTTTTAGCAACCTATTTTATTTTCTAACTATCAATACAAATGAAGTGAAGTCAGATGTGCTAACCTTTGGGTGACAAAGTCATTTCAAGTGATCCATAACTATAAAAAGTGCATAGGCTTTTTTTCAGATGCACTCAAAAAAAAAGTTCTATTAGCAAAGCTGACTTTTTTGCTCACTCTTGTACTTAATAGTTTTGTCTCTTAAGAGGAGCTCATGCAAAATGCATTGACAATCACAGCAGAATGGATCACAATCTCTTAGCCTGGCAGAAAGCAGTTGAGGAAGAGGAGTGGTTGCTTAATGCTTATGACATGTTCTGTTCTGTCAGTGAGCCCCAGAAATACACAGCTAGGAGAAATAAAACAAAATTGCTAAGCTTAGATATGAACAGCCTTCCGAGAGTTGTTATATTTTATATATATGACCTGATATTTCTTTGATCACTTTTACTGTTATATGGTCTTTAAGGCAGAGATCATCTGGAAGGTAGCCATAATGCTAAGTTTCATACGCATGTATCATAGTGCACTGACATGAAGATGACACCACAGCCTTTGAAAATTATTGGAGAGTCACAGGTTACTTAATGTACATGATACTTCATCTTTTTCAAGTATGAAGTGTAGGTTAACTTGACTCTTATGTGCACAGCAAAGCGTTTGTTGGTTGCTACTTCCAACTTTAAAAATCTGTGAGACAGAAAAATAAATGTCTAAGTGAGAGATTCTGGAAAGCACTGTGTAATCTCAACTCCCACGGTAGTGTTTGGAAGTTAAAGGTGCTCAGCATTGAAAAGATCAAGCACTGAGGAAGTCTAGCATGAATTTGACAGTACTCATGGTTGCAGTTTCTGTAGCCATCAAATATTGTGCAAAGGTTTTGGACAGCCAGAGTGTGTGTACTTTAGGTTTTGAACAAGTATCATTCTGAAACAAACCTATATTTAAAACAAAACAAAAGTTATTAGAAAATTGAACAAAATATTAATGAGAAATAAAATCTCAATTTTCTTTGACTTCCACATTGATGAGTATTTAAATAGTGGTAATTAATTCTGAACAAACATCATTGCAAAGATGATCAAGAAAAAGATATATCACCACTAGTAACTATACCATCAAAGATTAGTTGTATAATTGAAATAATATGCTTTACAAAATCCCAACACTTATCTCAAACCTCTTTGAAAATGCTCTTATATGAATATTTCTGTGACTAAAAGTTATGCATGTTTCTGCACATCAGGAAAAAAGCAACAAATAAAATCACACTATTGGAGTTGCAAAACATACGGTGTTTCGTCTTCTAGCAGGTGCCCAAATAGAGCACGCTTATCTTCTCAGCGTGTTATCTTCTCAGTGTGTAGTCTGAGTGAATGCTTTAGATAGCCATGGTCAGAGCCTCACCTGACACAAATTGGTGTAGCTCTAGTAACTTCAGTGGCGCTACATTGATTAGCATCTACTGAGGATCTGACTTCCAGTCTTCACAGAACAGGAGGAGGTGTTCAAAGGAATGTTTTTATGGATTATAATCAAAACGTCAAAAGGAAATTTAATGAGAAATTCTGTCACACCTTCCAGTAACTTCTTCACACAGCTGAATAAAAAATAAAACCCCAACCCCCTGCCCCAACCTCAAGATCTAAACACTGCTGAATTTGGGACCATGTAGTCAAAATTCAATTCTGGATGCAATTTTACAGCTATCTTATATTCCTAAAAGGGCTGAACCCAAACCATAGATGCAAATATCTCCAACTGTCGTGGGAGATGCTTTGAAATCTGTATCCATCTTTGCATTCCAGGGTACAGGGCATTTTCTGATAATTGTTAATACAAGTATTTTGGCAAAGTCTGCATAGTTTGGAGAGGAAAGTGGGGGTGACCTAACCTGAAGATGAAGTGGCTTGAATCCCCTAAAGAAGTGGATGCAAAGATGAAAAGGGACACTGGGAAATTAAATGCTCTTAAGAGCACTATGTAATACAAAAAGACTAATCCCCTTAATACTCAACCACTTACATTGGAGTAATCACATTTACATCCATGCATGAGCATTAGTTACAGCAAAATTTCCCCCCTGAATGGGGAGCTGGCAGTGACAAATATTACTTTAGAAAAAAATGCATAGAGCAAATTTAAGTTTTTAGAAACTTTTCTCCTTAAAGAATCAGCTAACTACATCAGCTAACCAGAAACCCTGAGGAAAGTAAGCCCATTTCCCCCCTTCATCACAATGCCTTTTTGCTTTTCCCTCACAAAATGCTTGCACACATTCACTCCTTCCCCCTCTGAACTGATCTCATTGTGAGTCTGAAAGCTATAGCTCTTGTTCTCCAAAAAGCATTGCGGTAAAGAATGTATGACCTTCAGATCTTCTTCTCTGCACCCTTGATGCAGAGCTTTCATTCATACTCTGAGCAATACAGATGTGCAGGAGGAACCCTCTTTGGCTGACAGCTCAAATGAGTAAGCATGAAAGAGTAAAAGATAGTAGCAGAGATGGTGAGAGGATAGGATCCTGGCTTTTACTGATACAGGGCAGAAACTCTTTCCACAGCTCTAATTACCACATTCATCATTGTCAACAGAAAGTATGAACAATTGTCAATAAAAAAATGTTTCCCAAAGCTATTAGTAATAATTTAAATACATTTCCAATGGGCTATAATGGTCAGAAACTTGAATTTGAACAGACATTTTCTGTGCATTCATGGAGCTTCAAAGAGAAAAGTGAATACTGTTGAGGAGTTGTTAGGCGCAGAAATAAGGAGATGCTTACAGAGATTATTTTTGTCCCTAATTGTCTAGAGATTGTACTAACTGAACTTATTTTTGTAGCAAAATACCAAATTCCATCTCTACTCTTACTGTCATAGGAGCTTTAATTAAATGGATTTTACATCTTAATGAAAGCCACAGTTATGCTGCTAACAAATGTATAATTTATTTAGACAAAATAGTTTGACATACAGTAAATGCCCAGTGGATTTCAACAAAACACAAAAAAATGTTAAGTCAGACAGGATTTTGAGCAGTTATTTACAACGGACTTGATCTTGCATTGATGCCTGATCCAAAGCGCAGTGAGATAAATGGAAAGACTCCAGCTGACTTTGATGAGCTGTGCTTCAAGTCCACAACAGGAGCATTAATGCTGCATGGAAACCAAGTTACTTCTGCTCAATTGGAGGAGAAGGTCTGTAGTTAGGTTCCTCTTTAGAATGTGGAGGGTCATGTTACAACCACAAGAAATATGCTTTGTGGGCTTGATCCTGCACTCATTGAAGTCAATGACTGAACACTTGTTACCTTCTATGCCCATTCTCTACTTCCACTTTACCCAACTACAGTTCCTCTGAAGATGGAAAATTATGTATTCATTGTAATAGTATCTCTCTCTTGCTAGTATAGTGCTAACTGCTTTTCTGTGTAGCAGTAATTTGCCTCAAATACTTTATTTGTTCAGTTACAATCTGTAGTTTTGTTTTCTTGTAGTTCAATAATTTATGCAATCCCCTCAGCCAATAAATACAGGGTATTATACAGAAACTAATAAAACTCAAATACAATACACTAAAAGCTATAATAAAGCACCATCCTCTCTAAATACAAACACATAAAAACAAATGATGGAAGTAGGTCCAAGTGATACAATGAATAAGAAACAAATAGGAAGTCAAGGCAATAAATGTTCTCTAGAGTCAATAAAAGTTTTATTCTTGCAACATCTTTGGGGACAGGGAAAGGGAAAGCATTAAGGTGGTGGGATGAGACAAAATAGACTTCAGTTGAAGGGGACTTCCATGCTATTGGGCTCCCCAGAACCAGAATGCAAATGCTTATCAGTCTCATATTGCACAGTGAGAGCTTTAAAGAGTGAGTAGTGTATGGTCTCCGATACCCATCCATACAAGGCCGAAGATCAATTTGCAAAGGGCCTAAACCAGTAAGAATATTAAAAACCATTAGTGTAAGTTTGAAGTCATACCAACACTTTAAAAGCAGCTAGTATGAAAAGGCAAAAAAATGAAAATGTTAGCTCAAATGAACGAGTGCTGCTGCATTCTGGACAAGCTGATGGAGAATGTTTGTGAATAGCATTGCAAACCACAAGTTACGACACACAAGACTCATGGTCAACAATATATTGCTGTGGCATGGTCATCAGAGAATAAATTAAAAGACTACTGGCACAAATTATGCATCTGAAAAAGAACACTTGCACACTACATCCATCTGACACATGGCTTCCCTTGAAGATTACATAGTCAAAATCAATTTGAAGGTTCCTAACTTGACTCACTAAATCGAATGGAGTCCCCTCAACTAGTTGGGCCACAAACTCTTTGCATTGATGACTGTTACTTGACAGCAAGATTTCTGTCCTGCCAGAGTGAGGATGAATTGGTTCCTACACATCCTCCTGGAAAAATCATTCAAGCATTTCTCCAGGACAGAAACCAAACTCCACTGGACAAATAGATATGGGGCTCAATTCGCTGATGGAAGGTTGCCATTGATTTAATCTGAGAAGGAAAAGGGAAAACATCTGTCATCAGCATAGTGATATCATGATACTAAATGTTTAGAAATTATCTCATCAAAAGGTTTCTAGTACATGTTGAAAATAAGAGATAGGTTTGATCCTTGTATAATGCCACATTTGTGTGTGTGTGTGTATGTATATGTATGGTCACCAGAGAATAAATAAATAAATAAATATATTTTATTTATATAAAACAAATGTGTGTGTGTATGTATATAAATAAATTTATATCTTGTATAACAATGTATATCTTGACTTTACATACTGGACCTTGGCACTTCCAAGACCAAAGGCTTCTGAATCAAAGAGTACAACAGCTAGACAATAATCTGCACAAGTGTTTCAATTACCACATGTCCCTACAACAAGATAACAGGTATTACATACCATATGGCCACCATATGCTAGTGTGCAAAGCAATATAATATTGTAATTAAAAGTGGTATGAAAATGACATGTGGGAAGAATCAAAGGCACCAAGCAAATAATGTTGCTGAAATATTTAGGACTGGTAAATTCGGTAAAATCAGGTTATGGAAGTCACATTATAGTGCCTGAAAAGTTTGTTAAGATTATTGTCTTATTTATTAAATTATCATTATACAATTAAAGATACATTCACTCTTTCATTTACTGCATTGAAGAAAAAAGGTTTATCTCAGGTTATTATTATTATTATTTATAAATATATTAATTTATAAATGTTACTTATCTTTAAATTCACAATTAGTATATTGCTTTTTAAATTAAATTGTTCTAGGGGAAAAATGAAACAAAACAAAAACCCTCTCATGCCATGATGTGTATTGTGGTTTGGAAATCTAATTTTTTCTAACAATCCCAGTTTTCTCTCTAGCAACTGCTCTCTAATTCATAGCAACATAAACTCATGGAAAATCATCAGTTACTTCTACCGATAAGCATGTAGAATGTACTCCATTGTATTATTAAAGACTTCTTTGAGACTAATGAAGAGGATGTGATAAAAGTTTACAAATGATCTATTACAGTGTAAATAATTAAAGTTTTATATAACTGCTACTAATGGTCAAGTGCTGCAAAGAGTGCATGCTATTCAAAGGGCATTCATAGACAATGTAGAGCTTGACAATGCAAAACTGTGGCCTTAAGACTTTTTATACTTTTATCTTCTTTGTGTCTTCCAATTGCAGGACCTTCATTGCATTAAAAAGAAAAATCCACTTCACTTTCTTAAAGCTGAACTGTTCAAACCATAAAGAGGTTTGGACAGCATGTTTTAAATGCATTTCATTGATACGGAGCTATGCAGTGCCTCCTTCGTGCAATAATAGACTAATAACTTGTCTTTTTAATATATTTAGTCTGCAGAAGAGAAGAATGAGGGGGGATTTGATAGCTGCTTTCAACTACCTGAAAGGGGGTTCCAAAGAGGATGGCTCTAGACTGTTCAAAATGGTAGCAGATGACAGAACGAGGAGTAATGGTCTCAAGTTGCAATGGGGGAGGTTTAGATTGGATATTAGGAAAAACTTTTTCACTAAGAGGGTGGTGAAACACTGGAATGCGTTACCTAGGGAGGTGGTAGAATCTCCTTCCTTACAGGTTTTTAAGGTCAGGCTTGACAAAGCCCTGGCTGGGATGATTTAACTGGGAATTGGTCCTGCTTCGAGCAGGGGGTTGGACTAGATCACCTTCTGGGGTCCCTTCCAACCCTGATATTCTATGATTCTATGATTCTATGTAAGACAAAACATTTTTTTAAATGAAGAAAAGTAAGAAGGATGTATTAAAACCATGTTGTAGAAATAAAAAAAAAACAACAGATCACTTTATATTTAAAAAACAAAAACAAACAAACAAATCAAATCAAAAGAAAGAGGATAAGCTTCTTGGTGTTACCATCATAGCTGCTCAGATCAGAAGCTGGAGAGAAGTTGTCAGGGTGACAAAGTGTGTGTGAGTAATGGTAGCAGGAAAGAACAGTATAAACAGGGATTCTGATTTTCAGTTTCAATTGAAAACATATGATAAAAAAAATGCTGTTTGTATATTTTTTCTAGATCTGGTGAAAACACAGCAGGGTTCCATACAGGAGCCATGCAATGAGAGTCACATACTGTTCACTATACAGATTGAAGCTTTTATGTAGTCCGTGTTTTCCTAATGAAATATTTTTTTCATCCAAAAAATGACTTTTTGTGCAAATTGAAATTTTTCACAAAAAAACTCCTGTCATCATAGGAAGTTTCAACTTTTGCTACATTTTTAATATACTTTTAAAATCAAATTAATTGTCACCATTTTTGGTTGCTTATTCAGTAAAAAGTTTATTAAAGTCACTTTTGTGTGTGTGTGAAAAACTGAAATTAGACCCTTTTTGAAAACTGAACTATAAACACAAGTTCAGATTTTTTTTTTGGTAAGAATGCTTTTTTGTGTGTGTTTTGAGCAGTTAAATTTCTTTATAATGCTCCCCTCAGTTCATTTTTTGGGTGCACATAGGAGTGAGGTGATGATCAGCTTTTTTGTATATGTTCGTTACAAACAATAGCAAAATTACACATATACTTTCACCTCAAAAGATCATGAACCATTTTACAATCTAAGACCTCAATTCTGCAACTGACTGCCTGCAGGCAGACTCCTGCACCTGCGAGGAGCCCCATTGGTTCCATGGTCAGGGTCTGCCCACATGGTTCTCCATGCAGGGATGAGGGACTAAGGCTCTTGTATCGACTGTGAAAGCTTCTGTGGGTACAGAGTACGTGAGCTCTCTGGCTTGCCTAGGCCACAGCTGTGGAGATACTCCAGAAGTTGAGCATGCAAGCACCCTGCTTACGCAACCTCTCTGCTGAAGCCTTGGAAGCCCAACTCACTCCTCCCTCCCACCCCCATCCCATTCAGTTGCCATATATGAGTTCTGACTAATGACCACAGGGGAAGCATTGAGCAGCTGCAAGGATTCCACAACTTCCCAATGAGATATTTATGATAGTTATTATTTATTATGAGGGTCCAAGTTAGATTATTGATGAGATATCAGATAACCCACGCTCTATCAACTTTATTAGTCAAAGATAAAACAGCACAACACAGAAAGGAAAAGGGTAATATTTTACCAACCTAATCTGGGAAACAGAGTCTCACAGCATTCAATCTGTTCCAAAACTATGAGCTCATTTCTGCTTATTATATACTACCCTTGATACAACAAAATGGAAGAGTCACAAACCCATAGTATTGCATAGGATTTATTCACCAGTGCTTACCAGTTTCTTATCTTGTTTTGCACATAGATTTCTGGAAGTAAGGAAAATTAGAGACATCTGCAGTTTGGTACAGACTGCCTGTTGGTTAAGCATCAAAAAGACATTTTATCTTTGTCATATATACATCTTTCTGGTATGTCTCTGTGCCTAACATTTCACATCTCCTCTTGATTAAACAACGTAACAATGTAAAATGCATCTTAGGAAGAGCTACCATGAATACAATTGCCATGTGTGTGTTACTGAAATATGTTGTGAGGTTGGGGACACCCAGACCCAGCCTTTCAAGTACAACAATGGAGTAGCCAGATGTGCTGATGGCCCATTAAAGGGAATCCATTATCCTAAAAGAAGACTTCTCAGGGAGAGCACCTAGAGAATGGAGATTACTTGACCAGTGGGGGTGGACCCCCAAGTCACAAGGATAGATCTTTCCATCAATCTGGAAGAAACTATAAAATAGGGGAAGTGATGTCATCACTTGGCCTCTGTCCCTCCCAACTCAACACCTGGAAGAAATATCTGGAGGACGAAGACTTTGAACTGTGAGGGTGGTTCCAGGATGGAAGGCAGTCCCAGCCTGTGCATTGTGCATCTGTATAGCCTGCTTGTACCATCTGTCAGGGTGAGACACTGCTTGATTCAAATCCTGTTTAGTTTGTAGAACTCAGGCTGCAAATTTATTTTTATTTCTTAAGTAACCAACTCTGATGTCTATGCCTGCTACTTATAATCACTTAAAACCTATCTTTCTGTAGTTAATAAATCTGATTTATATTTTATCTAAAACATTGTGTTTTGGTTGAAGTGCTTGGGACATCTCAGCTCAGTTTACAAAGGCTAGTATGTGTCCTCTCCACATTGAGGGATGGGCAGTCAATGAATTTACTCTGGTCAGGCTACTGACCATGGAAAGATGGTTCAGTTCTGGGGTGCAAGGCTGGGAAGCTAGGGGGAATTGTCTGATGCCTCCTATCTATTGTTGTTTCATGAGTGGCTGGCAAAGCATTCATTTAACTCACCTGGGTGTGTCCCTGCCTGTGGATGTCTGTGTAAGTGCAGTACCTACTAGAGGTTTGTGGCTTAGCAATAGCACTGTAGAGTGAGAGTTGCAGAGATAGAGAATGAAGGAGGCACACCTTGGGGCCCTATTTCACCCCAGGGTGTTCGCTACTTCCCACCACCCAACACAGATGTAATGAGGTTAAATGGTGTCCATATAAAATAAGTAAGAACTACTAATTATTCCTCAAGAAAGGCTTTTAATGATTTTCGACTATAATAACAGCATAAACAAAACAGGAAAAGGAAAACCAAAGACCAACACTGAATAAGGATTAATACAAAAGGCAGATTATATTGAAGACAAGCACAAGTACATGTAATATTGTGGACCATTTGCGACTTCCTGAACAGTGACTCTACATATGCTGGTCCTGGCAAGTTATAAGAAAAGCCCGAAGACAAGCATAAGTAAAGCTATTATTTACCAGCTCTATATTCCTGGTGACAAACTATTTCAAAGGCCACATAAATCTGATGAACGACAGCACTACATGCATTTGCTCGGACTACTTAAAAGACAAGCACTAATACATGCAAAGCTATTATGCATCAGCTACCTACTATTGATTTTATACTACAGTATTGATACAGCTATGATCAATTCGGCTTAAGCGACCAGACTTCTTTACTCCATAGACTTACCCTGCATTCGTCCGAAAATACGTTACCCTTCAGTCGGCTGCTTTCCGCACTGGCCAGGTACAGACAGTCGAGAAATCCACGTACCTTCGGTTCAGGGGGTGTGGGTCAGGTTTACGAAAAACACACACACAGAGTCCTGTGCCTTTGTTCTTTTTATCTGATCTAACGGCCGTGTTTTAGAACAGATCAACCAATCAAGGTGGGCCACATTGGTTATGTGGTTGCCCTAGTTGTATAATTGATGCGTACTTAATTTTTATGTCCAATTGTTAGTTGTTCGTATAACTGAGGCCTATTTATTTTGGGTAGCCAATTAGATTTTGAATGTGGTTAATTTGGAGTTGATAAGTACATAGGAGTCAGCATAAATTGTTATCTGGTTGCAGCACGTCCTGACCACAAGCCACAAGCTTAAGCTTTGTTTTTCCAAGGCTTGCATTTTAAAGTAAACAGAAGTTTGAGGCCTAACATTTGCAATACTTCTATTTTGTTCAAGCTTGACAAGACAGTTGCTCAATTTATTCACAAGAGTGATATCCCAGGTTGGTGGGACAGAGGGCTCAGCAGTCCCACAGTCCAGGTTGCACCCCAGGGAGGTACACAGAGACCTGATGTATTTTCTCTTTTCTAGCTCCATATATATTTTTCAAAACACAAAGGGTTTGTATCAGCCATGCACAGATACCTGAAAACTGATTGGTTTTGGAAGCCTCATACACCTTACTTTCACAAGCCTTATAATCTTAATTTCTGACTTGTTATGCTAAGTGTCTGCATGTACAAGTCCATGTCTTGCTTATGAACAAAAGATGTCTTTGCTATGAGACAAAGTTCAGGATCTATCAAGCTTCTTACTACCTGTATTGCTATATGGGTCAGAAACTTGGACCCTCTTACAGACAGAATTGAAATGGTTAGTGGTATTTCGTATGTGCTGTCGGTACCAAGTCCTGAGCATAAAATGGTCTGACATCGTGTGAAATGTCATAATCTTGCAAAGATAGGCCTTCCTTCAATCACTAATTATGTTCAAAACAGAGTTGCATGCTGGCCCTGTTGCCAGGATGGACAAAAACACCCCAGCACACTGTGCTTTCAAAGCCATTGATGCTTGAAGAGGTACACAGCCTGATCCTACCTACTGGCACTACCCCCAGGGTAGCCCCAGAGATTCATGCATTCGGAGGATTGAGCCAGATCTGGGAACTTCACTAAATGATACCTGGTATGATGCCATCGACCATAGTCCATCTGGCAGGCCTAACAGTTCTCAGAAGACTTCGAAAGTTTGAGGATGGTGCATTTTTGACAAAGAGGCCATCAAGGAAAATCCTTAGGGTGACCCCAAAACAATCCTCTTTGAGTGACACAATAGCTCTAAAATTGAATTAAGCCAAGAGAAGACATGGAGGGAACTACTATTATAGAGAAAACTGCCATAACGTCCATATTTGAGTTACCTAACACTTTCTATTAAGCAAGATTTTTGCAACATATTCTTTGAACTGTCATTCCTGCTTTGTTTGAAGCAGACCTTTGATATTTGCTTGGAGTATTCCTTCAGATTATAGAAGTACCTTTTCTTTATCATGTGAAATGCCATTCAGATATAGCTAAGTTAGAAAGAGTTAAAAACCACCATTTCCTTTTTCCTTCTCTGTGTCCCTCTGGGAAATGTTAGCAGCTGGTATCTAAGAACTAACAACCTCTGTGAGCTGCCAGAGTAAAGGCATGTGGGAGAGGAAGCCAAGCTTTCTCACATGGGCCCAGAATCCCACAGGGAACCATATGGGGCAGGACCCGCCTTAACTCCTGGGTGGAGAGAGAGGGATAGCCAGCTGTATCCCCTTTTATACAGAGCAGTGGACTCCACTTAACTCTTTAGCACACTTGACTGTATATTGCTCAGAATGAGTGCCCCTTTGTCACTGGGAGTGCATAGTAGCTCTTCTCTAGCACCCCTTACTGACAGTTGCTCCAGTTCTGCAGCCATTTGCCTCTTCTCATGACTCAGCCCTCAGGTCTCATCACATTTTAGCTCCACCCCCTACAGCAAAAGTCCAATGTCCTTGCATCAGATCTTCAGCCCATACACTCAACGCTATGATCCTAACACTCTCCTATTTCAGGGCTCTCAAAAGACCCTATACCCAGGCTCTCCCACTACACCAGGTTCCAGTCCAGGATCCTATATGTAGCAATCAATGTCTTCTCTATCAGACTCCTTGTTGCTCGCTCCCTGAACTTCTTACTACTGTAGCCTGTCAGCAGGCCTCTCCAAAAGCTTCTATAAGTTTCATAGAATCATAGTAATGTAGAACTGGAAGGGACTTAGAGAGGTCATCCAGTCCCCTGCACTGAGTCTAGACCCATCCCTGACAGGTGTTTATCTAATCTGTTCTTCAAAATCTCCAGGATGGAGATTTTACTATCTCCCTAGGCCAGTGGTTCTCAACTCTGGTCCACTGCTTGTTCAGGGAAAGCCCCTGGCACACTGAGCTGGTTTGTTTACCTGCCGCGTCCACAGGTTCAGCCGATCACGGCTCCCACTGTCCGTGGTTCACTGCTCCAGGTCAATGGGGGCTGTGGGAAGGGTGGCCAGCACATCCCCCAGCCTGCGCTGCTTTTTGCAGCCCCCATTGGCCTGGAGCAGTGAACCACAGCCAGCGGGAGCCGTGATCGGCTGAACCTGTGGATGCGGCAGGTAAACAAACCGGCCCAGCGTGCCAGGGGCTTTCCCTGAACAAGCGGTGGACCAGAGTTGAGAACCACTGCCCTAGGCAATCTATTGTATTGCTTTACCACCCTTACAGTAGCAAGTTTTTCCTAATGTCGACCCTAAATCTCCCTTGCTGCAATTTAAAACCATTATTTCTTGTTCTGTCCTCTTTATGACAACCTTTGATGTACTTGAAGACTGTCATCATGTCCCTCTTCAGTCTTCTCTTCTCCAGACTAAACAAATACATTTTTTCAATCTTTCTTCCTAGGTCATGTTTTCTAGACTTTTACTCATTTTTGTTACTCTCCTCTGGATGTTCTCCAATTTGTCCACATCTTTGCCAAAGCGTAGGTCCCAGAATTGGACACAGCAATTCAGTTGAGGCCTTATCCGTGCAGAGTACAGTGGAAGAATTACAGGTACTTCCTGTATCTTGCTTACAACATTTCTGCTTAAACATCCCACAGTTATGTTTGTTTTTTGCAAGAGTGTTACACTGTTGATTCATATTTAGTTTGTGATCCACTACAACCCTCAGATTCTTCTTTGTAGTACTGCTGCTGAACTAGGAATTGTCCATTTTCTGTTTGATTATTCCTTCCTAAGTGTAGTACTATATTCTGCATTTGTCCTTATTGAAATTCATGCTATTTAATTCAGACCATTTCTCCAGATCATTCTGGGTACTTACAAATTGATTGCTTGATTATTTAGTCACTTAGCTTTCGGGTGCAGAAGTTAAGTAGACTGGTCTTTAGTTGTCCTTGTCCTAGATTGTCCTTGGTTCCTTTTTCATAGGTAGGCACTCTATTTGCCCCTTTCCAGTCCTCTGGGATATCTCCCATCCTCCACAAGTTCTCAAAGTTAATTGCTAAGGTCTCAGAGATCTGTAGCCAGTTCTTTAAGGATTCTAGAACGTATTTCATCTGGCCCTGCCATTTTAAAGACATCTAACTTGTCTAAGTACTTAACTTGTTCTTTTCCTATTTTAGCTTCAGATCCTACCCCATTTACACTGATGTTCACTATGTTAGTCATCCAATCACTGCTAACTTTTTTGATGAACACTGAAACAAAAGAGGATTTAACACTTTTGCCATTGCTGCATTTTTTGTTATTGTCTTTCCCTCTTTATTGGGTAATGGACCTACCTAGTTCTTGGCCTTCCTCTGGCTTCTCATATATTTGTACAATGTTTTTTTTTGTTACTCTTTATATTCCTTGCTAGTTTAATCTGATTTTGTGCCTTGGCCTTTCTAATTTTGTCCCTACATGCATGTGTTGTTGTTGTTGTTGTAGTTTTTATAGTCATCTTTTCTAATTTGACCTAGTTCCCACTTCTTGTAGGACTCTTCTTTGAGTTTCAGGTCAGAAGATCTCCTGATAAAGCCAGGGTGGCCTTTTACCATATGTCCCATTTTTCTTAAGCATTGGGGTAGTTTGTTCTCGTGCCCTTAATAATGTCTCTTAAAAAAAGAACTGCCAACTCTTCTGAACTCTTTTTCCCCCTTAGACTTGCTTCCCACCTACCAATTCTCTGAGTTTGCTAAAGTCTGCCTTCTTGAAATCCATTATCTTTTGTCTTTATTCTCCTGCTTTCCCTCCCACCGTTCCTTATAACCATGAACTCTATGTTTTCATGATTGCTTTTCACCATGTCTTCCACCTTTTACTAGTTCTTCTGCTTTTGTTACTCCACTGAGCACCTCCCAGTGTGTTCACCTTAGAAGCCCAGATCCTGCCCTTTTATCAAGGCTCACTACCAGCAGCTACTCCACCCATCCCCAAACTGTATTCCTCCTAGCCTTCAACCAGATTTTCCTACTCCGGAGATGATCCCAAGGCCAACTATTCTCCTTAGGCTTCCTACTTGAGCCTTGTGATCTCTCTTCACGCTCTAGTGCCCAAAGGACAGTATAGAGTTCTTCCTTCTTTATTTGCAGCTTCTGTGCTCCAGACTTTCCACTGTTATAGCACCTTCCAGCTTCTTCCGAGCTGGTCTTCATCTTTAAGTAGACCTGGCCCACCCTCCAGGTGCAAGCAGGTGGGTTAATTGGTGTCTCAGGTGAACTTTAACCTGTTCAGAGCCAGGATGGGTTATGCACCCCATTATAGTCACTACTGTTTTTCTCTGTAGGAGGCCAGACTGGGACTTAGGTGATTTGAGTTCTATTCCAAGTTATGCCAAAAACTTACTGTTATCATCACGTTGGGCTACTGTAACAGGATGACCTTGCCCTGTAAGGTCCGATAGGTCTGGGGCTAGTCAACCCTGTTTAATTAATCCCATTCTGCCACACCTGTGCAGAATGGGATTAATTAAACAGGGTTTAATTAAAAAGAGTAGAAGCCCAACAATTAGTGCCCACAAAAGTTTTAGCAGAAACTTTCTGAGGGGTGAGTAATAACAGAGTGACGTTTTCCACCAGATTAAAAGACAAGTCACTGATGAGACTCATGATCTATTTGACTGAATAAATGGTTTTGTATGCAGGAACTTGAGAAAGCTATTGATATCAGCAAGAATACATAAGAATGGCCATACTGGATCAGACCAAAGGTCCATTTAGCCCAGTATCCTGTCTTCCGACAATGGCCAATGCCAGGTGCCCCAGAGGGAACAGAAACTTCAAATACATCCCCAGGTAAAGATAATATATGGAACATAATGTTTAAATATCTCTCAGAGAACAGTATGAGGATTCTTTTGTTATTATATAACACTATATGGGGGTTGGGAAGGAGTGATACTGGTAGGGTGGAAACATGCAGTCATAATTGCAACACAGAAAACAGGCAAACTTTCCAAAATAGCGAATGTTTATAGCCCAATATAGTCTATGTCCTATCTGAGTAAAATTATGATGAGACTGGTGAATGAAAGAGTAGGTGTTTATCTGGAAAACAATGTCATTATAAACAAGGTGCAGAGTGGTTTTGGGAGAGGATGATGCACTATTGATCACATTGTTAAATTAGAAACTGAAATACAAAGAAGAAGAAGTGTGAGGAACAAAGATTTCATGATAGCTGTCTCTTTAAACAATGAAAAGATGTATGATATGTGATAGAGGGGAAGTTTGTTGTACCACTAGGGATAGGGGGAAGAATGTACAGGTGTATTAGAATAATTTTGAGTAAAACGACCACATAGGTCAATCAGGAATGTTATGCTGAATATAATTAACATTAAAAAAATGGTATACCACAGGGAAGTGTTATCAGTCCAACCATAGTTAATATTATGATAAATGATCTCCCAAAACAAATAAGTAATGGGGTATGTGTAACTCTGTTTGCAGATGATTGTGCTCTGTGGGTTGGAAGCAGGAATATTGAGATGGCAGAAAAGAGAATCAATAAAGTGTTATGAGAGACCTCTGACTGGAGAAATGCATGGGGTTTCAGTTTCTTCATTGCTAAAACCAAAGGATTGATCTTTATAAAAAGTAAAGTTACAAAGGTATGCAAATAGTATCTTTATGGAGAAAAATAGATATGGTTAAATTTTTAAATTATTAGGGGTAAAATAAATTTATTTGGAAAAATCATACAAATTATGTTAAAGATAAATGTATGGGGCAGACTAACCTCCTTAACAATCTTGCTGGGACTAATTGGGGGTGGATAAGAAAACACTACTGATGGCATACAGATACTTAATAAGATCATTTATTGACTATGGCTTCCAAGATTTTAGGTCAGCATCAGAATTAGAAATTAATAAAAAAATAGATTTAATACAAGCCCAGGCACTGTGAATTGTGTGTGATGCATGATACAGATAGATTGTACTGAAAACCCAGTTACACTGTGAATGAAATTACTGGACTTAAATTTCTGGGCCAAAGTTAATGAGAACTGCAGTGATAACAGTTCCAAACAAATATATGAGGGAATTTGATAGGTGAAATATAGTGCACAATGTTAGAACTCCACATGCCATTCGAGTTAAAAGGAGTTGAAAGACAAGGAAAAAGCTGAATGAAATAAAAACTTTTAGCAATGAACAAAAACGTTATGGATTGAAAGATGCATATCCAAACGTGGCTTTCAATGTATTCTACAAACTAAAAGGTAAAAAAGAGAGAGTAGGTATTAAATAAAGGAGTGTACCTTTAGATGATGATGTACTGTATAGATGAAAAGTGGAGTCTGTTTTATCAAATGAGAGATGGGTCCAAATAAATAATAATAATAATAATAATACTAATAATAAAACAGGAAGAATAGGGATGGCATATTGTATACAAAAATTGGGAATTCATACAGCTAAAAGAATATCTGATTAAGTAGCTGTCATGACAACTGAACTAGTAGAAATAATGCTAGCATTAAATTGGATCTGGGATGTATGCTCAACAGTAGAAGTCATTTTTTTTTTAGTTTAATCTCAGGCTTTATGGTGATAAAAGTGTATCTCAGTATGTAGAAATGATTGAATTAATGAAATTATATTTCTAATGACAGAGTTAATACCGATGGTGATACTTGTAGCATTAACTTAGCAGGGAATGAAATGGTGGCCAAAGCAGCTAAAAGCCCTATAAGAAATGGAAGGATTGACATAAAAATACCTTTGAGCAAACAGGAATTCAAAAGCCTGGTCCTGAAAGATTTAAAAGAGGAATGGCTAAAAATTAGGATTAATAAAAAAAGAGAGATAATTTTTTTAAATTGTGCCCTAGAATTGAGGATAACAACATACTTCAGGGCCTGGATAGGACTAATTAATTACTTTTGTTTAATGTACTAACTGGCCACTGTAGCTAAAACTTCTTTTTTTTCAAATAAAGATGCAAATATGGACTATGTGCACTGTATAAGGTGGAAGAAACAACTGATCACCTTTTACAATAATGTAAGGGCTTTGATAAAGAAAAGGAAAAGCTGCCTGGGGAATTCAAATATCTCCAGGTAACAAAAATTGCACTGTTGTTTAGTAAAAACATTGAGGAAATGGGGTATTATTAAAAAATCACAGTTGCATTACCTGAAAGATGCAGAACAAAGTGAGATTGAGGAATTAAATATTGCAGAATTATAGCTGGTGTGGCTATAGACTATAGTCAAGGCTGCTTCACCGTAAAAAAAAAAAAAGATAAAAGGAAGAACGGTTGTGCCTGGCTGTGAAGGAGAGCAGCTGAGCTGATTTGTGACTGGAGAGCTGAGCAATGGGAGTGGAAGAGGAGTCAAAGATGGATGACAGGCTCAACGCTTGATGGAGTGAAAGATGCTTTGGTGCTGTTTAATTTCATTTGCAGTTTTGAGTTCTACTGAGGGGCTCAGGGAGAAGCCCTGAGACCTGCTACTCTGCAAAAGAAGTGTATGGTTCTGTTAATTTCTCCTTGATTTTAGAAGGACTTAGTTGCTGACTCACAATGGAGCTGGAAGAAGGTATTTACAGGATGCCAGCTGAGAGAAGACAGGTCGGGGCCTGAGCAGTTACAGCTGGATTTGGATATTCTGGAAGGGGAGTTAACTTTTAAATAATATGGCTGGAAGATAGGAGACGGAAGACCTTGATGGAGGCAATCAATAGGAGGAAGCAAATAAGGGGAAGGTCGAGCAACCCCATATACAGCCACAAGAGGGTGCCAGCCGGTGAGTTGCTTCTGTGAATGTGGGGCTTTCTCCAGGATGGGATAGATTTTTTAAATATAGATAGAATATATGAGCCCAAAAAGTTAAATGTGTTAATATGTCCATGTGACTGTCTATCATTAAATAGTTTTAAACAATGTTTGGAGTTTGGCATACATAGACCAAAGCCTGCTTAGCACCATGGCAAACACGTTATTAAAAATCACTAACTTTTTATTAACAATAGAGAAAGGAAGGAAAAAACAATGCATATGTAAAATAAAGTATTAAGTGAGGCTTTCATTTAAACAATATCCCTTGTTCCCCTTCCCTTTGGCTGGTGAGAATTTGCAGAAGGAAACACCCCTCGTTTGACACTCTTAGATGATGTTAAAGATAGTAATAACTATGCTTTTTTGGGGCTGGGGGAAAGAAAAACATTAATTGAGATGGACTGGAACTGATCTTGTTGTGAAAGTCTAGTCCCAGTTCCTAGAAGACAAAACCAGATAAACATCCACAAAAGAGAAGAGAAATTAGCAGTAAATTTAGGGTTGTCAATTAATCACAGGCAATGCCTGTGATTAACTGAAAAGAAAATTGACATGTTAATCTCATACCTCTGGGCAGGGAGGGAGGCATTGGTGGAAGGGGGGCCTGAAGCCCCAGCCCAGAGCTGGTATGGGGTCTGAAGCCCTAAGCCAGTCTGGAGCCCCAAGCCCCGTGCCCTAAGGGGGACTGGAGGGTGGAGTCCTGCGCCCCAAGAGGGACTGAAGCCCCAGACCCTAAGAGGGGCTGAAGCCCATCCCCACACCCTTGAGCCAGGCTAAAGCCCCAAGCCATGGGAAGTGGGGGGTCTGAAGCGCCAAGCCTATATTTAAAAATATAGAAAACTTCAAAAATATTTAAATAAATGGAATTCTATTATTTTTTAACAGCTCAATTAAAACTGATTAATTGCAATTAATTTTTTGAATTGCTTGACAGCCCTGGTTAAAATAGAAAATTTTGCTTCTGTCTCTGCTGTTGACTCTCATTTGCAGCTTCACTGCTGCAAAAACAGAGGCCCAGTGCAGTCTTATGCCACTCCAAGACTTAGCAAACTGGTGCCAGCATCAGGCTGTTTAGGGCATTCCTTTTAGCTGCCTCTTTCTGGTCACAGGCTTACAGCTAGGGTGACCAGATGTCCTGATTTTATAGGGACAGTCCAAATTTTGGGATATTTTTCTTATATAGGCTCCTATTACCCCCCACTCCCTGTCCTGATTTTTCACACTTGCTGTCTGGTTACTCCACTTACAGCAGTGTTGCAAATTATGTAGTCTTGGCCAGCTTAGCCAGACTGTTATTAGACAGAAGGAAAAAAGAAGAGGGATAGGAAAGAGGATAAGAAAAGTGGGAAAGGAAAAAGAACACACCAGATGTGTGGGAAAGAAAGGGGAAACAAAGTCTCAGATAACAGGTGATAATCAGGACTTAGCCAAAGCCTGTGAAGGTGGCAGTGTCATCTGGCTATCTCTGTCTGGCCTGGTCTGTTCAGGACATCTATCAGGATGAAAATGAAGAAGGTTTGGGGTCCCAGGAGACAGAGGGCATGGCAGCCATGACGGTGAGGCTTGCTCCTTCTCCTTTTCTCATCTTTTAGTCAATGCTGTGGTAATTCTTTTCATAATTTTAATTCCCCAAATTATTTTAAGGACCCCAAAAGAGAATCATAGGCGGAATAATCTCTCCTCTTATTATTTTGTCCACCAATTAGGCCTAATTTAGGATACAAGGATTTTGGTTAATTGATTTTAGGTCCCACACGTTTCTCGATTATCGGGTATGGTTTTAACATAGACCTTGAATTATATCAGTAGGCCTTTTTTTTGGTCTAATTTTGTCTGTCTTTCCTTATCATTTTTTCCCATCATTATTTATTGTTATAAGCTATTGTGACACTTTATGATTTTTTGTTCACTTTTCCAATGAGGTTTTGTTTGTTTTTTGTAAAAGTGTGGCTCCAATTATTACAACATACCCTATAACAGCAAGTAATTTAGGATTAAATTTAAATTTAAATGTAGGACTTTATGTAAACTCATTCTGAGTACCTCCATTTTTAGGAGTGCAAACTGCGATCCCTCATTTTCAGAGGTGATGAGTACACACCATTCCAAATAAAGTAATTGGGACCTGCATCAGCTTCAGTGCCAATATTATAAAACTATCTGCAATTTGTTGTGTTCTAATGACAAGCACTGTTATGCCCATTTTATTTGTATTCTCTTCTTAGAAAGTAGTGTTCAGGCACTCGGATATTATAACACTGAATGCGTGAAGGATGGCTAGACAGATATTGGCAGCTGTAATTGAAGTTACTGGAGGAAACAAACACGTTAGTAGGAGCCATTTTGCCTGACACTTTAGCTTTTGAAAAAATACACAAACATACCATGGAAACGTATATTTATATTTGTATAACTGTGCTCACATAGAGCTAGAAATCACATGCATGTTATTTTTAAAGATCTTCTCTTGTTTCTGTTTCCTTTCAATTTACCTTCAGTTTTTCTTTTCTTATTTGTGATTTGCCTGAACTGGGAATTCAGATCCCAAGTTGGATCGGAATCCAATCTTCCCCAAAGTTGAGTGATGATATAAGATTCATAGTCTACCTCCTCACTCAGAGAGAGATATCTGATCCCCATCTTGTGTAGATGTATTCGTGCTAACTCTCATTTATCTAATGCACTAAAAATAGTAGTGTAGTAGAAGTAGCATGGACAGCCATGCGTACGTACTCATGGGGTCCACGTGGGTTAATACTCATGGCAGCTAGCTCCGGCCACTGCTCACTGCTGCTTATGCTACTGCGTCTTCACCTCGACTTTTAACATGTTAGCTCAATGAGAGTTAGTGCAAGAATACATAAGCAAGCTGGGAATCACACCCCCAGCATCAAGTTTAGACACAGCCACAGTTCCCACTGGACCCTTTATAGAGATAGCATCAACAACGCAATATGTCTCCAGCTCTGAATTTCATAGCTGCATAGATTATAAGGCCAGAAGAGACTACTGTGATTTACTAGTTTGACCTTCTAGTGTAACACAGGCCATAGAATTTAGCACTTCCCCAAAGTTCAGGGGAATGGAGAGTTCTCATAAAGTGTTGGGTTAAAGCTCATTTCTAATTTTAATTCAATTGAATGGTGCTTTTTTAAGAAATGGCAGCTTAGCTTCCTTCAGTTGTGCTTGCTGATTCAGTTCAGTGCAGTAGGTCTTTGGGTCTCAAACTTTTCCTTGCCTGACTGTCATAAATATAAAGGGAAGGGTAATCACCTTTAAAATCCCTCCTGCCCAGAGGAAAAATCCTTTCACCTGTAAAGGGTTAAGAAGCTAAAGGTAACCTCGCTGGCACCTGACCAAAATGACCAATGAGGAGACAAGATACTTTCAAAAGCTGGGAGGAGGGAGAAAAACAAAGGGTTCTCTGTTTGTCTGTGTGATGCTTTTGCCGGGGACAGAACAGGAATGGAGTCTTAGAACTTAGTAAGTAATCTAGCTAGATATGCGTTAGATTATGATTTCTCTAAATGGCTGAGAAAATTAAGCTGAGCTGAATAGAATGAATATTCCTGTCTGTGTGTCTTTTGTGTAAATTAAGGTTTTGCCTAGAGGGATTCTCTGTTTTGAATCTAATTACCCTGTAAGGTATTTACCCTCCTGATTTTACAGAGGTGATTCTTTTTTACTTCTATTAAAAGTCTTCTTGTAAGAAAGCTGAATCTTTTTCATTGTTCTTAAGATCCAAGGGTTTGGGCCTGTGGTCACCTATGCAAATTGGTGAGGATTTTTACCAAACCTTCCCCAGGAAATGGGGTGCAAGGGTTGGGAGGATTTGGGGGGGGAAAGACGTTTCCAAATGACGCTTTCCTAATAAAAATAAACCCAGATAAATGTTTGGTGGTGGCAGTGGAAGTCCAAGGGCAAAGGGTAAAATAGTTTGTACCTTGGGGAAGTTTTAACCTAAGCTGGTAAAAGTAAGCTTAGGAGGTTTTCATGCAGGTCCCCACATCTATACCCTAGAGTTCAGAGTGGGGAAGGAACCTTGACACTGACCATCACATAGTTTCAGGACCTTACCTCCCATCTCACCATAGTGAAGAGGGGGCAGTTTTGATTGCCATGGCTTACCCCTGGAGTAAGTAAAAATTTGAGTATTATTAAATATGATTCATGTAAATTAAAGTAAACAGAGGAGGCTTCCCAGCACTCGATTTCTGCATGTAAGTTCTCATTTACTGAAGCTTCCTTTCAAATATGAGCCCAGAGAAAAAGTGTTTTTAAAATGATTCATGTGTAGTATTATATCCAAATCACTTACAGTTGGCAGACTGTAACTTGTGTAATTTTTGTATGCATTATTGTTCTTATTAAGAAGAAGAAAAAATAAATGTGAAAAGGTACAAGTAAGAGCTTGTCTCAGATTGAACAAACAGTTGTTACATTATCTGCTTTTATGGAATTTATGTTCACCTTCAGGAACAATAGAAAAAAAATATGGAGTCATATTTTCTCCTATGGGACACATCAACTGCAGTGGCTTTGATTTGGTGTCAACGCTTGGAACTATAATGAAGACTGATGTTGACTAAATGTCAACCAGAAAACACGTCAGGAAAATAGAAGTGATCAAAAAATGTCTTCCATTGCCACATAAGGTGCTTCTGAGTTTTACAGCCTCTCCTGTGGATCTTCAGTGTGCTGAGCAGCATGTTTATACTGTGTGGGCCAAGTTATGTCCTCACATACACAGTCAATGGGAGAATTGTGTGGGATTCAGTGCAGCATTTGATGCTATATCTTCAGCATTATAAGCTACACCTACAGTTAACCACATGGCAAGCTGTTTGAATCTCAGGGAAATGAATAGAAACTGATGAGTTCATGGATATTTAAAGACACATAATTAAAAAGAAAAAGATTCTACACTGACTACTTGTGTGGGAGAGAGACAGAGCAATCATTTTTTTTAAAATATATTTTTGAACAGTAATATTCCAAATGTGTTGATCTTCCCAGAGTTAATACAGATCTCATATCAATTTTATCCTTGATTTCCATGCAGAAAACTAGGTAGTTTCCATGGAGTATGGAGAGTCTTCTGATCTTCCAGTTTCTCTCTGAAGCATCAAACCACAAAGCCTACAAAGACTTGTAGTGGTCCCCAGTGGAATGGCACTGACTTCTGGGGATGAAATTAATGTCATAAATTTCTGTACATTCTCACCCCACAGTATTTTTGTGAGCATCTCATTTAGTTCCTCATTTACTCTCTCTAAAGAATTGTTCAGCATTGCTCAGCATATGCACACTGCATATTATTTGTGGCTTGCTCATTCAGAATATTTTGCTTCTGTGGAAATAGCTTCTTCCTCAGATCACTCTTATTAATTGTATTTGAATCCAGCTTCAGGATACTGGTGCAAATTTTGAAATAACATGTAAAAGTCAGCAAGCTGAGCAGGAAGCCACCTAAACTAGACAATAGGAAATGCAGAGGAGAAGGGTGCAGGGAGCAGGCGTTTGAACCCACATCTCCCATCTCACAAAGGAGTTCTGGGATGAGGGTCTCTCAGCCTCTCCTGCTGAAGCCTTTCCTCTGAAAATAAATAATTTAAATACTTATTGGAACAGTGACTTGAACTTGGGTCTTGCACATCTCAGGTAATTCCTCTAATAACTGGTCTTAAAATTATAAGGGGTGACCGGGGGGAAGCACTGCCTCAGCTGTGTTTTATATGGGGCCCAATCTGTTCAGTAGCTTGTGAACATGGCTAATGGATGGTAGCATGCAGGCAACATAGATTGGGAAATATCTAGTTGGAGGACTCTGCTGGGGCTTAGATGTGAGACAGGTACTCAGTCATCACAACTGAGGTGGCTGTGCTGCAGATTTTAGGCACCTAAGGGACTTTATTAAGTGAGAACTTCAGCACCCAAACTCCCCAGGTGCCTACAGGGTTAGGTGGCAGCTGAGTGGGGATTTTTACAGTCTAAATTTTTGAATGTATGTATTTAAAGTGGCAGTTAGGATTCTAAATCCCTTTTTGGAGCTAGCCCTTAGTCTCTCTGTGCCTCAGTTCCCCATCTGAAAAAGTTGAGATAATAATACTTCCCTGCCTCAGAGGCATATTGTCAGGATAAATGCATTAAAGATTGTGAGGTATTGAATTCTGTAATAATACACTAATTCAGATCCCCCTACACTAAGTTGTATTAATTGCATTCAGTTAAGCTTTCCTAGGCATATTTATACCTGCTCTACCCTTTTGCAAAATAGGCCTGTCTACACTTGCGGCGGTGGCATGTAGGGTACATGTCACAATGAAAGGCAGTCTAACTCCTCACTATGGTGGGTAGCTACATGCAGCAGTGAAAGGCTCTGGAAGTGGGGAGGGAGTGGGGAAACACTCTGGCAGCCTTTCCCCTTCCAGAACTTGCCTCGCTGCTGGGACCCTTCCTTGTGGCAGGGAAAGGCTCTGTCAGTGGGGAGCTCTGACTTTCCTCCCTGCCTTCCCTCCTTTCACAGATTTTCGTCACTACCAGATGCTTTCCCGGTGACAGGGAAAGGCTTGGATAGCAGGGAGGCAGTGGGACAACAGGGAGGCAGTGGGACAATACACTGCTAAAAATGTCAGTGTAAACATGGGAGGCAATGCTTGGCCGTGTAGAGAGACCTGTGGGCTATAATCCCCAAGGGTTCTGGCATGTCTCTACTCACTTAAGCCATGCCTCACCATCTTTACGGCTACTTAAACCCATGCAGTGTCTAAATATTACATGCTGCCATAAATGTAGATGTATCTATAGGGTGTGTATGCCATAATGTACACCTTTTACCACCATTTTCTAGCTCCTCAGTGTACCACTCTTACCAACTCAGATGCTCTTACACATGGCTAGGTGAGTGTATGTCAGCCTAGGGGAGTCTGAGTACAAAGGAGCCTAATTAGGTGTGCGGTGTCTATACTCTTGTAAGAGTAGTAAGGGATTAATTTACACAACTTTATACATCACTGCTTAATTTGATCCATCATCTGTAAACCTAACTTCGATTTATTTTATTTGGCTTTTATATACTTGGTTTCATTTTCATTTGGCAAAGAACTCAAAGAATTCACATTATTAGCACAATTATGTGTAGAATGGATTGATTTCTAATTAGCAAATAATAATGTATTGCCTGCCAAATCTATTCTTCCTTGACTGGAAACAGTTACAGTTGATAGTCTGGATAAGGAAAGGATAACATTTATGGATCAATGGGAAAATAGAGTCAATATTGTATGGCATGGACGTCAGTGATGTTCAAAGATGTTTGTTATTGCCATTATATAATGTAATCACATAGAGTGAATGGTCATAATTTAGATTATTTCCTTTGTTGATATGCAGTGCATGGTGTTTAGACAGGTCTATGAATTATTTATTTTTTGACCAGACAGAAGATAAACAGGATTATTTTATTCTCCAATGTACAGGTGCATTGCAAAAAGGGATTGTGATGGGATAGTCTGCCTCTAAAGGCAGTAGTGGCTACTGGTCAGCCCACTGTGCTATGTGACATGGCCCTTTAAGTGTTTGAAAGTGTTTGTATGTCCAATATAAGGACATAAGGCAGATGTGGAGGGAGAGAAAAGAGTCCTGGCAATGAAGGGTGCTTGCAAGGAAATCCTGCCACTTTAACGACCTGGGGTCAGGAGTCTTGCCCTCTCTGCAAGTGTTAATACACAAACAAAATTATGACAATTAGCATTACAGAGACTTGGTGGGATATATTGCATGGCTAAAATGTTAGTATCAATGACTATTGTTTGTTTAGGAAAGACAGGCTGAGGAAAGGGGGGGGAGTGGTTGCACTGTATAATGAAGAATTTATACAAAAATGACATGCATTTCTGTTGAAAGTCTCTGAGTGAAGATAAAAGTGGAAAAAATAAAACAGGGGCAATGTCATTGTAGGGGTCACAATAGGCCAGCAAATCAAAAGAAGGAGGTGAAAGTATTTTTAGAATAAATAACGGGTATCTAAAGCATGGGTTCTGGTAGTAAGTGGGACTTAAACCAAATATCTGTTGCAAAAACAACACAGTAAGACACAGATTGTCCAACAAGTTGAAGAAGTGTTGCGGGCAAAAAGGTGGAGAAACGAATGGAATAGGGAGCATCTATTTTAGATCTAATTCTGATTAATGGGGAGGAATTTAAGGTGGAAGGCAACCTGGTTGAAAGTGATCATGAAACGACAAAGTTTTTGATTCTGAGGAAAGAAAGGAGTGAGAGGAGCAGAATAAAGATAATGGGCTACAAAAAAGCAGACAAACTCAGGCAATGGTTCTAAGGGAAGGAAATCTATGGGGAAATAGGAGTGCAGGAGAGCTGGCAGTTTCTAAAATAGACTATATTCAAGCACAAAACTAACTATCCAGATGAAAAAGAAAGATATGAAGAATAGTAAGAGACCATATGGCTGCAACAGGAACTCTTTAACGATGTGAAAAATGAAAAGGAATTGTACCAAAAAAGTGGAAACAAGGACAAATTGCTGAGGATAAGTATAAAAGAATAGCGCAAACATGTAGATACAAAAATCAGAAAGGTAAAAAATAAGTTACAACTAGCATGAGACCCAAAAGGCAATAATATTAGGAGCAAGAGAATGATGAAGGAAAGGAAGTAGAGCACCTAACACAGATGATTGCTCTGTTTTTATCCTTTTTTTTCCTTCAGTTTTCACTGAAAAGGATTATTTTGACCAGATGCTTAATACAATTAAACAACAAGGGAGAAGGATTTGGGACCAAACTAGAGAAAGAAGAAGTTAAAGAATATTTAGACAAGTTAGATGTATTCAAGTCAGCAGGACTTGATGAACTTCACCCTAGCATACTTAAGGAACTAAACGAAGTAATCTCTGAACTATTAGTGATTATCCTCAAGAACTCAAGGAGGACAGGTGATATCCCAGAAGACTGTAGAAGGGAAAACATAGTACCTACCTTCATAAAGGGAGAAAAAGGAGGATGTGGGGAATTACAGACCAGTGAGCCTAACTTTGATCCCAGAGAGATACTGGAAGAAATTATTAATCAATTTGTCAGAAACTAGAGGATAGTAAGGTGATAAGTAATATCCCTCATGGATTTGTCAAGAACAAATCGTGCCAAATCAACCTAATTTCTTTCTTGGAGACTGTGACTGGCCTAGTGGATAGGGGAATGCATTAGACATGATATATCTGGACTTTAGCAACATTTTTGACAAAGTCCCACATGATATCCTCATAAGAAAACTAGGGAAATGTGGTCTAGATGAAATTATTATAGGGGAGTACACAACTAGTTGAAAGACCATACTCAAGAGTAATTATTTACAGTTTGCTGTCAAACTGGGAGGTCATATCTAGTGGAGTCATACAGGGAGTCTGTCCTTGGACCAGTACTGTTCAATATTGCCAACAACTTGGATGATGGAATGGAGAATAAGTTTATACAATTTTCATACACCACCTAGCTGGTAGGTGTTGCAAGCACTTTAGAGGAAAGGGTTAGAATTTGAAACTATCTCTAACCTGGAAAACTGGTCAGAAATCATGAAGATGAAATTCAGTAAAAACAAGTGCAAAGCACTACAATTAGGAAGGAAAAAATCAAAGGCATAAATAAAAAAATTGGGGATAACTTCTTAGTTACTGCAGAAAGGATCATAAATTGAATGAGTCAACAGTGTGATGCTGCAGCAAAAAAGGCAATTGCCATTCTGAAATATATTAGCAGGACTGTTATATGTAAGAGACAGAGGTCATTCTTACATGACTGAGCACTACTCAGCACGGAGGAAACCTCAGCTGAAGTACTGTGTCCTGTTTTGGGAGCCACACTTAAAGAAAGATGTGAACAAATTGGAGAGAGTCCAAAGGAAAGCAACAAAAATGACAAGTGCTTTGGAAAACATGATCTCTGAGGAAGGGTTCAAAGAATTGGGCACGTTTATTCTACAGAAGAGAAGGCTGTGGGGAATATGGTAATTTATTCAAATATGTAAAATTTTTTATAAAGAGGATGGTGATTAATTGTTCTCCATGTCAACCAGGGGTAGGACAAGACTTAATCTGCTTATTTTCCAACAAGGAGATTAGGGTTATATATTAATGGGGAAAATTCATAACTCTAAGGATAGCTAAGCACTGGAACGGATTACCTAGGGAGGTTGTGAAATCCCCATCACTGAAGGTTTTTAAGAACAAGTTTCAGAGTAATAGCCGTGCTAGTCTGTATTCGCAAAAAGAAAAGGAGTACTTGTGGCACCTTAGAGACTAACCAATTTATTTGAGCATAAGCTTTCGTGAGCTACAGCTCACTTCATCGGATGCATACTGTGGAAAGTGTAGACGATCTTTTTATATACACACAAAGCATGAAAAAATACCTCCTCCCACCCCACTCTTCTGCTGGTAATAGCTTATCTAAAGCACAAATCCGGGGTTTAACAAGAACGTCTGGGGGGGGGGGTAGGAAAAAACAAGGGGAAATAGGTTACCTTGCGTAATGACTTAGCCACTCCCAGTCTCTATTCAAGCCTAAGTTAATTGTATCCAATTTGCAAATGAATTCCAATTCAACAGTTTCTCGCTGGAGTCTGGATTTGAAGTTTTTTTATTGTAACATAGCAACTTTCATGTCTGTAATCGCGTGACCAGAGAGATTGAAGTGTTCTCCGACTGGTTTATGAATGTTATAATTCTTGACATCTGATTTGTGTCCATTTATTCTTTTACGTAGAGACTGTCCAGTTTGACCAATGTACATGGCAGAGGGGCATTGCTGGCACATGATGGCATATGTCACATTGGTGGATGTGCAGGTGAACGAGCCTCTGATAGTGTGGCTGATGTTATTAGGCCCTGTGATGGTGTCCCCTGAATAGATATGTGGGCACAGTTGGCAACGGGCTTTGTTGCAAGGATAGGTTCCTGGGTTAGTGGTTCTGTTGTGTGGTATGTGGTTGCTGGTGAGTATTTGAGTATTTGTGAGTATCTCACAAATCTTGGGAGACAGGCCAGTCCTTGCCTACAGACAGCCCCCCAACCTGAAGCAAATACTCACCAGCAACCACATACCACACAACAGAACCACTAACCCAGGAACCTATCCTTGCAACAAAGCCTGTTGCCAACTGTGCCCCCCTCCCCAGACGTTCTTGTTAAACTCTGGGTTTGTGCTGGAAATGGCCCAACTTGATTATCATACACATTGTAAGGAGAGTGATCACTTTAGATAAGCTATTACCAGCAGGAGAGTGGGGTGGGAGGAGGTATTTTTTCATGCTTTGTGTGTATATAAAAAGATCTTCTACACTTTCCACAGTATGCATCCGATGAAGTGAGCTGTTGCTCACGAAAGCTTACGCTCAAATAAATTGGTTAGTCTCTAAAGTGCCACAAGTACTCCTTTTCTTTTTAAGAACAAGTTTCACAAACACCTGTCAGGAATGGTCAAGATCAGTAGTACTCAAACTGAGGCTCGCAACCCACAAGTGACTCTTTAATGTGTCTCCTGTGATTCTTTGAAACACATGGTATTAAAACACTGTGTGATTTAATTATTAACCAATCAGGATGCCTTTACTATGTTGTTAAACAATTGTTGTAGATAATATAATAATAATACATTGGTCAGTCATTTTTCTATGAGAATAATATATAAATGAAACAATGAGTTCACCCTACTGTGAATAACAGTCCATGAACCAACTACTGTGGTTCTTTTGGGTAATGTTGATCCCAAAAGGGATGTTATTTTAATGCACATTACAGTGAAAATATCAGCTCTGTGTGTGTGTATGTATACATATGTGCATATAGCTCTTCTAGCATACTTCATAAATTGAATCAGTTTTACTTATAGGATATTGCTGATGTGACACATTAGAGAAGCAAACTTTTGATTTCTCCTCCCAGTAGGAAACTGCCATCTTAGCCCAGTCGTCTTAGATGTATCAAGTCAGATGGTTTTCAGCACTGTAGCTCAGTTCCTTGTCAAGCTAACAGTTGAAAAAATGGACCCTAGGGAAAGCAAACTTATCACCAGCTTTCTTGTTCTACTGTGAAAACACTGATGGCTGTATAATCGGGGTGACATTGGCAAAAAGCCTATCTAATTCCTTAGCTAAGACAGTTCTCTTTTCCAACTAGGATTCTTCTGAGACTTCTTGATATGTCAAAAAGAGATTTTTTGGGGAGGGGGACAGGTGGGTAAGGAAAGACTCTGTAATACTATTAATAGAACAGTAGTGAATACTGACTGGACATAATATTTAACTATTTAAACAATAATTTTAATTCAAATCCCTAATTTCTTGTTTTATTAAACTTGCCTGTGACACAGTAATAACAAAAATTCCAAACTGAATGACAAGGAAACTGAAACTATTACCATGACGTCTCAGGTAAATGTTAGAAATAAGAAAACATTAAGTCAGCAGTTAACCCTTTAAATGTCCTTTGGTTGCTGTGGTTGTTTTTGCTCTAAAAAGTCACATGTACAGTTTTAAAAAAATCAGTATACTGAAAAGTGAAGAATCCATAGTTAAGGCTGCACATCTTTCATGAAGGTCATGGAAGTCATGAATTCCATGACTTCCTGGGAACTCCGTGACTTCCGCAGCTGCAGCAGCTGGTGCGGCTGACCCCAGGGCAGCCCAAGCAGTTGGGGCAGTTCTTTGGCTAGCCGCACCGGCCACTGCTCCAGCAGCCCCAGGCAACCGGTTCCAGGCACTGCTCTGGAGCAGTGGTTAGGGAACAGCAGCGGCGCGCCAGGCTGCCTCCACCCAGAGGAGCAGAGGTGGCAGCGGCGGGGCTCCGGGCCACCCCCTGCCCAGAGGAGTGGTGGCAGCAGTGGGGTCACAGGCTGCCCCCGCTGCCCAGAGTGGTGGTGGTGGGTCCACGGGCAACCCCACCACCTGGAGGAGCAGTGGTGGCAGCGGGGCCATGGGCCGTTCCCCCAAACCCTAAGGACTAGGGCTACGGGCCGGCCCCCGCCCAGAGGAGCACTGGTGGCAGTGGAGTCCCAGGCTGTCCCCCCACAGGAGGAGCAGCAGTGACAGGAGCAACCCCCACCCCAGAAGTAGCATCCCCTGGGGCACACCCCTCCTATCAGCACCGAAGATTTAGTCATGGGTATTTTTAGTAAAAGTCATGGACATGTCACAGGGACTGGTCCATTTCACTCATGGATTCTAGAGTAAAAGCTGAGCATACAGTAAAGGTGAAAAGGTAAAGGACAGAACACTCCTAAGGGTGATAATGTATATGCCAACAAAGTTTCACGTTTTCAGTAAAATGATACTACTGATGACAATGGGGGGACATGGGAAGAAGTGTGTTCTCAGCATGGAAAAAGGTTTATAAAAATGTAGGTCTGAAAGAGACCTCTAGAAGTAATCTTGTCTAACCCTCCCCACCCCCCCCCCCCACCCCCAGTAAGGCAGAATTAAGTATATCTACACCAGTGATACTCAGACTTCCGTAGTTCAGAATCCAAATAGTGATCAACAGTTCCCAAAAGAGCCACTGCTCGTTTCATTTACTATTTTATATACACTTCTTGTGATCCTCACTACAGTTATAATGGTAGAACATTACTGAAATGATTATGAGATTGATAGTTGTCTCAATGTGAAAGCTGTGACCTGACCATATTTCACTTCCTTCATGTCTCAAATATTAGAGGTCCTCATTTCTCAATGTTCCCTACATGCCATGCAGGTACTAATTTATGTCATTCAGGTATACAGGTTCTCTGGGGTGGTAGGAAGGTGCCTTATATGAAGGAAGTAATAATGTTCTGCCACTGTATTTATCAGCCACCTATCCTGCTTATCAAGTGCTAGAACTGCTTTATCAACATTTGTAGACTCACGTGTAGCATCTAGTACTAAAGGCTTGTTATAAACCAGCCTGTGTCCTTCAGATTCCAAATAATACAGCAGTACTCATTAATACAGTGTTAAGATACCTTGGTAATAGAATAATTAACTTGCAAACAATTCAAGAAATATAACTTACACTGTTGTCATGCAATAGCTGGTTTTCCAATCTGTGATCGGAAGAATGAATCTTAGTGATTTTTCCGCAGACTGCAAAATGGGGAATCTAAAAACAGAAGCAAAAGCCTAGTTATATTTTAGATCAAGCAAGCAAGCAATTTATAAGATGTAAATGGATCCTTAATTTAAGTGTACCTCCCCCAGTTTAGAGTTTGACAGGTGCTGGATTGCCAGGCTGCGCCTCTTGGAGGGGATCAATACATGAGATTACACCTGTAATGGCTACCAGAGCCCTCTCACCCATTTCTCAACCTGCCTCAAGTCAGGGGGGGGGGGGGGGCAAGAATGGACTGGAAACCCCTGCTTAGGCCAATAGGGAAGCTTCTGCATGGGGTGATTTGGATAAGCAGTTTACTGAGCCAGTGAGGAACCATGGCTGCTCAGACGCCTCAGTGGGAGGGGAACAGCCTGACTCAGAGATAAAGAGACAAGATTTAGTTTGAGTTTGGGAGCTGTGTGTGAGAGAAGCAAAACAGCTCAGAGAATCTCTGATTAACTCCTGAATTGCTATGGGAAAGTTTCAATTGTCAGGCATTTCGGCCTTGTGGAGATCAGCATTCAGAGTGGCAGAGATCTGACCCAGAGACAGCTCCTGAGAACCAGCCAAGACCTCCACAAGACTCCAGGCGACAGAGCCAGTGAACATGATAGGAGTTAGGAGTGGACACTGCCCTGCCCAGGGGTGAAGACACTGGAAAAGGACCCCTTGTTTTGTTTAAGCCAGCATTCATAGGGCTGGAGCAGTCATCTGTGGACTTATCCTCAGCATACCGGCCGCCTGGGGCAGTATCAGGGAGAGAGCTGAGAAGATTTGTGGTGGGAAAGTTTTTTATTTGTTGATGTTTAGTACTTATTAGTTAACCCTATCTATTTCCTTTCCCACTTACTATTTTCTTGCCCCCATTAAGAGCCTCCTTTGTTATTTTGGGGTGTGTCATTTCTTTGCTGGAGTTTGAGTTTTTTATAGTTTCTTGTGTACTGGGTCTTGATACTCCTTGCCTGTTAGTAGCTTTATTTTCAAGGGACAGCATACTTTGTGTATCAGGCACAGTGAGGAATCAACTTGGGTGGAGGCAACAAGTGTCAGAAAAACAACTCAGGACCCAACCCATGTGAAAAGAGGAGAGAAACTGCTCCAAGTAGCAAGCACCAGGGAGTGGGGTTGAACCAGATCTCAGGGGAAGAGCTACGTAAGCAAACTCAGTCTGTAAGTCCCTTCCATAATGTTGTCTTTCTCCTCTGTTTCCACAGGTTGCTTCCCTAATTTCTCCTCTGTTTCTCTAATTGCTTCCTCATACCTTTCCCCCCTGGTGTTCTTCAGAATGTGTTGCATTCCCTCATTCCTGCTTGATTAAATTAGTATTAGAGGAAACAGTCAAATTTAATTCCCATAAAGGTAGCACTACAGGTGCAGATAAATGAATATGAGCAAAATCTGTTTGTGAAGATCTGACTAACTAGTTTCCTCCTCCTTTAAAAGAGAGAAATGTTACTGTGGTGTTGATTCAACTAAGTACATTGAAAATTCTTTAATATATTTCATGAGACTCTTCTCCCGCTCTTTTTGAAGAGCTTTTCAGATTTAAGAATAGAATACAATCTAGTATCAGAAGATTAACGATATATCAACTTTCAATCACAGTTCAGCATGACATTAATCTGACCTTGAACTCTACAAGACAAAAAGACAAATTGAACTGTGTATAACTTAAGGTAATGAAGAACAACACAACAAAAGCCACAACAAGAATTGGTAGAAACTAGATGACTCGCTAAACTATTTTTTCTCTCTATTTTTCAGTAATATTCTGTTTCAGATAAAATAATCTGTTCATCATTGGAGAGAACACAACCACCTACATAAGATATATCTACTAATATTTTTTTTAAAAGGACCATTCTGAAAGAATTTGAAACAAATATGGAAAGTAACTATCCACTCATGGGTATAAATTTAATATGAATAGGAACACCAAGAGCCAAAACTATAATATTTTGTAAATAATTAAAGAGCACCATCAGTTAACATGGTATTTTACAAACAGTACAAGACAAGGGCCCAGATTTTTCAAGATGTTTTGCTGCTGAGCTCATTTTCAAAAAGGATTTAGGTACTTAGGAGCCTAAATCCCATTGACTGTTCAAATAAGTCTCCTATGTTCCTAAATCCCTTTTGAAAATGAGACTAGGGCTCCTAAATCAGTTTGGCATTCCAAAGCTGAATGCAGCAGTGCCTACATACCTTTAAAAATCTGGGCCAATATAAACCCCAAGCACTTGCAATCTATAGAGACAAATGTGTTACAAGGGGAAACAGTTCCAACACAAAGGGATACAGGCTTCATTAAAATGTAAAGCCTGTTATTAAAAACCATGAATCATGTCTTCCCAAATGTTTCAGGCAGAACAAGGATGCTGCATGTCAAATATTAATTTAATTAAGCCAGCCACTTTAGTCTAATCTAAGCAAACCGTGGCCTTCTAGTCCTAGCAATCAATAATGAGCTTCTGTATATTATAAATGGGACTGCTAATCAAACAAATCAGCCATCACTTAAAGGAAGAATAGCAGGAGAACTATCGTAAGATCTTATGCAAATAACTTATACATAATCCTGCACCCATAGCCCAGCAACCCTCCAAAGTAGTTGGGCCCTCAACACATACCCTAGTGAGGGTCTAAAGGAAGGGTTCCCTTCCCCAGTTGTGAAGCAACTGTGGAACCATTTGCAGTGGATAATAGAGTCTGGGATCTGGCATAGCTTCCACAGGCCCCTACAGATGTAAGACCTTTGGGTAGGATGGCATACTGAAGTCACAGCTAATCATCTAGTCCACTTCCACCATCTCCCCTCCCCACCCCCCCCCAACACACACACTCCCAATCTGCCCAGGGTTCCCACTTCCAGCTTTGTGGACTGTCATGCAAGGGTTCCCATGCCACACATATCCATCTACCATACAGCCTTCACACCTTTTTTGCTGACAACGGACTCTCTGCAGCTGCAGAAAAAGGTGCTGGATTCGATCCTTAAAGTGCTCTGTAATGCCTTAAAAAAGAAATTGAAGCAACACTATTTTATTGTTTTTACAGAAGTTATCTTGTCTTAATATTTTCCCATCCAGTGGCTATCAGACGATTAATGGTATCTGAATTTGTAAGAAAAAACTCTTATAAGCTTTGATAATACAGGTCAGAAGGTAGAAAACATTAATGGCCAGCTCAAAACAGCAATTCAATAGTGTCCAAATAAAAACAAAAAGAAAAGGAGTACTTGTGGCACCTTAGAGACTAACCAATTTCTTTGAGCATGAGCTTTCGTGAGCTACAGCTCACTTCATCGGATGCATACTGTGGAAACTGCAGAAGACATTATATACACAGAGACCATGAAACAATACCTCTTCCCACCCCACTCTCCTGCTGGTAATAGCTTATCTAAAGTGATCATCAAGTTGGGCCATTTCCAGCACAAATCCAGGTTTTCTCACCCTCCTCTCCCCCCACACACAAACTCACTCTCCTGCTGGTAATAGCCCATCCAAAGTGACCACTCTCTTCACAGTGTGTATGATAATCAAGGTGGGCCATTTCCTGCACAAATCCAGGTTCTCTCACCCCCTCACCCCCCTCCAAAAACCACACACACAAACTCACTCTCCTGCTGGTAATAGCCTATCCAAAGTGACCACTCTCCTTACAACGTGCATGAAAATCAAGGTGGGCCATTTCCAGCACAAATACAGGTTTTCTCACCCCCCCCCCCCCGCCTTTTTCTTTTCCAAAAAACACACACCCACAAACTCACTCTCCTGCTGGTAATAGCTTCTCCAAAGTGACCACTCTCCCTACAATGTGCATGATAATCAAGGTGGGCCATTTCCAGCACAAATCCAGGTTTTCTAACCTCCCAACCCCCATACACACATTTCCAGCATAAATCCAAGTTTAACCAGAATGTCGGGGGGGGGGGGGTAGGAAAAAACAAAGAGAAATAGGCTACCTTGCATAATGACTTAGCCACTCCCAGTCTCTATTTAAGCCTAAATTAATAGTATTCAATTTGCAAATGAATTCCAATTCAGCAGTTTCTCGCTGGAGTCTGGATTTGAAGTTTTTTTATTGTAACATAGCAACTTTCATGTCTGTGATTGCGTGACCAGAGAGATTGAAGTGTTCTCCGACTGGTTTATGAATGTTATAATTCTTGACATCTGATTTGTGTCCATTTATTCTTTTACGTAGAGACTGCCCAGTTTGACCAATGTACATGGCAGAGGGGCATTGCTGGCACATGATGGCATATATCACATTGGTGGATGTGCAGCTGAACGAGCCTCTAATAGTGTGGCTGATGTTATTAGGCCCTGTGATGGTGTCCCCTGAATAGATATGTGGGCACAGTTGGCAACGGGCTTTGTTGCAAGGATAGGTTCCTGGGTTAGTGGTTCTGTTGTGTGGTATGTGGTTGTTGGTGAGTATTTGCTTCAGGTTGGGGGGCTGTCTGTAGGCAAGGACTGGCCTGTCTCCCAAGATTTGTGAGAGTGTTGGGTCATCCTTCAGGATAGGTTGTAGATCCTTAATAATGCGTTGGAGGGGTTTTAGTTGGGGGCTGAAGGTGACGGCTAGTGGCATTCTGTTATTTTCTTTGTTAGGCCTGTCCTGTAGTAGGTGACTTCTGGGAACTCTTCTGGCTCTATCAATCTGTTTCTTCACTTCCGCAGGTGGGTATTGTAGTTGTAAGAATGCTTGATAGAGATCTTGTAGGTGTTTGTCTCTGTCTGAGGGATTGGAGCAAATGCGGTTGTATCGCAGAGCTTGGCTGTAGACGATGGATCGTGTGGTGTGGTCAGGGTGAAAGCTGGAGGCATGTAGGTAGGAATAGCGGTCAGTAGGTTTCCGGTATAGGGTGGTGTTTATGTGACCATTGTTTATTAGCACTGTAGTGTCCAGGAAGTGGATCTCTTGTTTGGACTGGACCAGGCTGAGGTTGATGGTGGGATGGAAATTGTTGAAATCATGGTGGAATTCCTCAAGGGCTTCTTTTCCATGGGTCCAGATGATGAAGATGTCATCAATATAGCGCAAGTAGAGTAGGGGCGTTAGGGGACGAGAGCTGAGGAAGCGTTGTTCTAAATCAGCCATAAAAATGTTGGCATACTGTGGGGCCATGCGGGTACCCATCGCAGTGCCGCTAATCTGAAGGTATACATTGTCCCCAAATGTAAAATAGTTATGGGTAAGGACAAAGTCACAAAGTTCAGCCACCAGGTTAGCCGTGACATTATCGGGGATAGTGTTCTTGATGGCTTGTAGTCCATCTTTGTGTGGAATGTTGGTGTAGAGGGCTTCTACATCCATAGTGGCCAGGATGGTGTTATCAGGAAGATCACCGATGGATTGTAGTTTCCTCAGGAAGTCAGTGGTGTCTCGAAGGTAGCTGGGAGTGCTGGTAGCGTAGGGCCTGAGGAGGGAGTCTACATAGCCAGACAATCCTGCTGTCAGGGTGCCAATGCCTGAGATGATGGGGCGCCCAGGATTTCCAGGTTTATGGATCTTGGGTAGTAGATAGAATATCCCAGGTCGGGGCTCCAGGGGTGTGTCTGTGCGGATTTGATCTTGTGCTTTGGATGAGCTATTACCAGCAGGAGAGTGAGTGTGTGGGTGTGTTTTTTGGAAAAAAGGGGGGGGTGAGAAAACCTGTATTTGTGCTGGAAATGGCCCACCTTGATTTTCATGCACGTTGTAAGGAGAGTGGTCACTTTGGATAGGCTATTACCAGCAGGAGAGTGAGTTTGTGTGTGTGGTTTTTGGAGGGGGGTGAGGGGGTGAGAGAACCTGGATTTGTGCAGGAAATGGCCCATCTTGATTGTCATACACATTGTGAAGAGAGTGGTCACTTTGGATGGGCTATTACCAGCACGAGAGTGAGTTTGTGTGGGGGGGGGCGGAGGGTGAGAAAACCTGGATTTGTGCTGGAAATGGCCCAACTTGATGATCACTTTAGATAAGTTATTACCAGCAGGAGAGTGGGGTGGGAGGAGGTATTGTTTCATGGTCTCTGTGCATATAATGTCTTCTGCAGTTTCCACAGTATGCATCCGATGAAGTGAGCTGTACCTCACAAAAGCTTATGCTCAGATAAATTGGTTAGTCTCTAAGGTGCCACAAGTACTCCTTTTCTTTTTGCGAATACAGACTAACACGGCTGTTACTCTGAAACAAATAAAAACAGAGACTAGATTCCAGGAAGTTACAGTCAAGCAAGAAAAGGGAAAATGCAGTACTTATTGTGCTTTTTGATGGCACCCTGTAACCCCAGAAACTTTCCCAGTGTTGTCCCAACATTATGCACTAACAGTTTCAGGAACAAACAATGAGGGCCCGATTCTGTCCTCTTACTCACATTGAGTAGTATCTTACTCTGTGAGTAGTCTCTCTGAAATCAGTATGAGTCACTATGGCAGAATTTGATCCTAAAATAGCAAGAGAGACCATCAGGTGAGGTGCTTGTTCTATCCTATCATAGATAACCTTAGATTAAATGGGATTCAGGAGTTCCTCCCCTACTTCACCCCAGTGCTGTAGTTCAATGAAAAGAAATAACAAACTGTGGGCAAATGCAACCCTGAGACCCACATTTATCTCAGTTGTTCTCCAGATAGGTATGGAAATTGATTTGAAATATCATTGTGTAACCCACGGGAGAAATACAAGCAACATCTGCAATAAGTAGAACATCTCAGAAAATGTAACCCTTTAAGAATCAATCCTGTAAAATGTAAACACTGAGGAAAGGAGCATTAGGATAAAACAGATTTGAAAGAAGCTAGAGTTTTCTTCAAATAAGTTATTAAGCTTTAAGGAGATCAGGTAACACTCAAATATGTAAACCTCTTTGACACATTTAAAGGAGAAATACGGATGAATCTGAAAGGCACAAGTTATTCCATAAGACTTCATCTTAATAATAATGTAGCTTGCTTCTCTGGAAGCTGCATTAATGTGGAGAGCAAAAGAGTCTACGATTTAGTTAATTTTGGAACAGCTTCCCATAAGAGCTAAGGAGATGGCATGCTCAGCTTGCCCTATGGAATTTGAATGTCATGAATTCCTGGGTTGAAACATAATTTAATAAAGGTCACTTACCAAGGTAGAGAATGGGGGAGATAAGAAAATAAAATCCTAACTGGTACATCTGCTTAGAGTAAACCAGGCTGACACAGAGTTATTAATTACCATTGATGCCTTCAGGTTGGAATAAAGTAGTCAACTCAAGAGTAAAATGTTTCCCCAAAGTTACAGTTTTCAAGAAGTACAGTGAAGACTAAAATACTCAATCAGTCCTGTCTCATACCTTTTTCAGCACATTGTGGTAATGATAATGAAGAGATCTCTTTCTAAAATATATTAATAGAATCTTAATCAAATGGAAAGAGTTTTTTCCCCTAAAATAAACCAGGTTTATGAAGGAAATGTGCCTAAAATCACGGGTAGCATCTTAATATGCTTTAACTAAATACTTCAATATATATAAAACCCCCTTATCATATCTAGTTACCTCCTCTGATGCAATTCTTCTTGTGAGTTTGAGGGAGAGACCTGCATTCTTCTTGGTCCCATCTCTCATCTCGGCTGAGTATTTTTCTTGTCTTATTTGGATACAAATCAGTTGGCAGTGTCTCCACAACCCATGCTCCTTCCAGGAAAAAGTGCCAGGGGCCCTGCTTGGAAGGAAAAAAATTCTCACTAGCATCTAATCTTGTCCCATCTGATATATGGAGACTCCCAAGAAATAATACAGAGATGTACACTATATCAAACTAGATAACTGTATTAAACAAAAGGTAAACATTAAGTAACAATGGAAAAAAATGCTATTAAGGGCATTGGAGCCCAACCCTGTGACTTACTCCAGAGGGGAATAATGTCATGTTGGTATGTACACTATGCTGAGGCCCTAACTGGCTGGTGAGGGTGATGTATGTGGTAGTAGCAGAGAGCAATTTATCCCACTGCTTTAGGACACAGTCAGTAGATAAGTATGTTCCAAACAATGTCCCTGACTACCTAAATAAGTGTTGATGCACTCACAAACTCCATGATATGGATGAATCTCAGTTTCACATCCTTGCCCACTTCTGAGTGCTCTGGCAGCACCACCTAATGGTGACCATCTGGGATATAACACCCAACTGTGGAGCCACAAGGGGCCGTTTTGCCTAGCAGAAATATCACAGGAGTAATATTGCCCAGTGATGAGACCAGGAAGGGTAGGGAAACCCAGGTCCACCCTCTTCCACTGGGTTCTGACCCAGGGCCCTTCAAAACAAGGTACCCTGACACAAGGTTCAGGTCCCAATACCCCCGGGCATGTTCCCTGGGTTATTTCCTACCTTTGTCCCAGTCTTTTCCAGCATAGTCTCTGAGCTTGGACATGGGGTCCCTCTTATGTTCCCTTTGCTTCATCTGCAGAAGCTCCTTGCAGGCAACAGTAAGTCATCTCTTCGGTTTCCGCAGTCAACTGGCTTCCTGTGAAGCAGCTAGGAGGCTTGACCCCTGACAGCTTGGAGTCCTGGCAGCGTCCTGACAGGAGGCTGCTGCACATAACCACTCTCCTCCTCAGTCAGCCCAGACTGAGCTGACCTAATCCCTTTTGAATGCTCTCTCCACTGGTTAAAGCAGGCAGGATCTCGTGATCCATCAGCAAAAAGTATTTCTTACCATGTGATAACTGCTTTAGCTAGAGAACTAAAGGACTAATCTAGCCCTTAACTAGCTGGAAGTCCAGCTTAAACCTGTAAATTGAAAGCTGCCATGAACAGGGACCAGAACAAGTTTAGGAATATTCTTGCTAAACACCAAAGTGCAGTTTTCAGGGATGACCCTGCATGCAGGCACGGGACTCCCAAACTTACAAAAAAGCATATCCTCCCTTCAGTGGCTGGCTCCTCTCTCTCTCCCCAACATGGCTTCTATCTCCTCACAACATTATTTCTCAGAGAGCTGGCCTATCATGAGAACATTTCTCATTGGTTGGGCTAGCTCTCTTCCCTGGGCTTAAACTGTCAGTCATCCTTGCTCTAATTCTCTCTCACCATCCTCCTTTGAGCAGATGTGCTGGTGGCCATCCAGGCACTTGCTGCAATAATTGCCCAAGCTGGCAGTGGCCTCTACCACTCAAACTAGCATCTTTCTTCTCTCTCTCTCACTCTCTATTGTCAGGCAGCCAAGATGCTGAGCCTGTCCTTTGCCATGCTATGTCCTGGGAGCATGCTGATGTAGAAACTACAGGCCCATTGTATGCAAGATCCTAGAACAAATTTTGAATGATAAAGTAATTAAGAACATAGAGGTAAATGGTAATTGGGATAAAGTACAACATTGTTTTACAAAACGTAGATTGTGCCAGACCAAATTGATCTTATTCTTTGAGAAAGTAACTGTAAAATATTTGATACTGATCCACGTCGGAAATAGTTAGTTAAATTGGAGAAGATGTGGTTTAATATGAAAATTGAGAGGTGGGTGAGAAACTGGCTAAATGGGAGGTAACTGTGGGTCATGCTGAAAGGTGAACTGTCAGTACGGAGGGACGTTATTAGTGGAGTTCCTTAGGGATTAGTCCTGGGACCAGTCTTATTCTGCATTTCTATTGATGACATCAGTACAAAAAGTGGGAGTGTGCTAAATAAAATTTGTGGATGACACAATGTTGGGAATATGGATTGTGGATTGCCAGTATGGAGGAAGACTGGAATATCATATAGAAAGATGTGGATGACCTTGAAAACTGGGAGTAATAGAAATGGAATGAAATGTAATAGTGCAAAGTCATGCACTTAGGGACTAACAAGATTTTTTGCTGTAGGCTGCGGACGTATCAGTTGGAAGCAACAGAGGAAGAGAAAGACCTTGGGGTAAGACAACTATTAGCCACCAATGTGATGTGGCCGTGAAAAAGCCTAATGCAATCATAGGATGCATCAGGTGACATATTTCCATTAGAGATAGGGAAGAGTTATTAACATTATACAAGGCAATGGTGAAACATCGTCTGGTTGGTCTCTGATGTTTAAGAAAGATTAATTTGAACTGGAATAGGTGCAGAAAAGGTTGTTAGAATGAGCAGAGAGTGGAGAACCTACCTTCTTAGAGGAGATTTAAGGAAGGGAGAAATGATTGCTCTCTCTAAATACATCAGAGGGATGGACACCAAGGAGGGAGAGGAATTATTTAAATTAAGGGGTAATGTTGGCACAAGAATAAATGGATATAAACTGGCCATCAATAAATTTAGGCTAGAAATTAAATTAAGATTTCTAACCATCAGAGTAGTGAAGTTCTGGAACAGACTTCCAAGAGGTGTAGTGGGAGCAAAAAATCTAACTTGTTTCAAGACAGTCTTGATAATTTTATAATGAGATTGCCTACAGGGACATATGGCTGGAGATGGAATACTAGATGGGGAGGCCTCTGAGTTACTACAGAAAAGTTTTCCCAAGTGACTGACTGATGTGTCTTGCCCACATGCTTTGAGTCTAATTGATTGCCATATCTAGGGTTGGAAAGGAATTTCCCCCCAGGTCAGATTGGTAGAGACCTTGGAGGATTTTCCCCTTCCTTTGCAGTGCACGGCACGAGTCACTTGCTGGTTTGATCTAGTGTAAATGGTGGAATCTGTGTAACTTGAAGTATTTAAATCTAGATTTGAGGACTTCAGTAACCCAGAAAAGGATCATGGGCCTATTAGAGGATCAGGTGACTGATGTTCTGTGGCCTGTGAAGTAGAGGAGATCAGACTAGATAATCATGATGGTTCTTTCTGGCCTTAAAGTCTATGAGTCTATGGAAACACCATGGAAGCCATATGTATGTGTGTACATATATATGTGTGTGTGTTTGTATATATTTAAAGAGCCATATGACTCCAAAAAGTGACTATGATTAATGTGTGCCAGAAACTTCAGATGAAATTCATCAAGGTCATAGCTAGGACTCTGGGGTTTTTAACTGTTAGCCCAACAAACTCAGTCTTGAATTTTGCTGCCCATCCCCAGGAGGAAGTTTCTAGGACAGCGGTTTGGTACTTATTTTTGCCCTTAAAGTGGGTGACTGAATACACATGGGGAGCATGTCAGTGAAGTAGAGAAGTGCTGTTTTTATATAGGGTAGAACTTCACTCTAATACCAAACCAATGGCTTTAATTTCCTTAGGTGATATCTCAGACAAATGCATATCAGCAATACTCTCCATAAAATGTTGCCCTCATACCTAAAAGTTCTCAGAATCTCCCTCAAATTATTAAGAGAGACATTACATTTATCATTGCTAGACTTGAAGAATCAAACTGCTACTTCACTTTCCTCAGTGAAACAATCAACAATAGGACTCCTCTGCTTTATTTGTCAATGTACCTTCTAGGGAGCGTTTGACAAGATAATTTACATAAAAAATTAAAGGATGGAGATGCTGAAGCAAAAGCTGTAGCTTTTTAATTGTGGTCTCCAGTTACATTTGTGATTAACTGAAGTTACTTAATCCCCTTGGTAGTATGAACTATAGTATATATTAACCCACTCATTCCCACTCTGAATTTCAAATAATGAATAAAAGAGGAATACACACCCGGGAAATTATCTGGAATGTATGCCCTGAGAGACAGGGGTCTTGCACCACACTCAGCTCTGGGCTGTATTAGTGCACTTCTTTGGGGAGCCCAAAATAGGCAGCTGAGAATTTGTGAATTCTCAGTACTTCTGAAAATCAGGCCATTTATTAGGGTGCCTAAATATGAATTTAAGTGCCTAATTTTAGATACCAAAGTTGGAAAAAATGTTGATTGGGAATTTTCAGCAAGTTGGTTTGATTAATGTACCCAACATTAATTTGACTGGAATCTTTTAGCACAAATGGAATAAATGTGCCAGGTGAAATTTTGCCCATCACATTTAGTAATAGAATCAATATGATACCAGTGCATTCTTACTGGTTCTTATCTATATCCAGGGTGTATCTTGTCAGCAGAATTTCCATCTTCCCTTTTATTTTATTTTTTGGTTATTCAGTGATTTTTCTATAGAGATATATAAGAAATGTTGCTTGTTTGCCTGTCAACAGTTTTACAATGTCTAGAAAAGTTAATACAAACTAAGAAAGCATTAGGAAAGGTAATTTTTTGCGCTTTTCTTAGCTACAAAACTCCCATTAACATCAGAATTGAAGCCATGTGGTTAAAGCCATATATATCATGACCGTTTATAAAATGGTAATGCTGATTCTAAATGGTCTATATCTCTCTATCGTGTGTATTCACATCATGGTACATTATTTATTACATTTGCAGTGAAACAGTTATATTATTTCAGTACAATAGAATGATATTGCTACTACTTGTAATCTTGATGGATGACATGAAGAAATAAAGTGTTGTAAGCCTTTTGGTAATTAGCATAGTTTGGTAGCTGGTAAATGAAAAGTACCAGAGTATGAAATGTCTGTTATAACTCAAGAATGCACGCTGAGGCCAGACTCATTACTATCAGACTGAAGAGATGAATAAATGAGTGATGAACAATGCTGTGTAATTAGAAGATATTTTTCATTATCTGTAACTGGATCACTAATACGACATAATGCATCACTGAATACACTATTACTTTTTTTTTCCTTTTGTTTTATTACAGTATCAGAAAATGAACATTTCATACTCTTGGCATTCTGATGTACTGGCTTAACTGAGTATGTCTTTATTGATGCCATTGGGCCACATTTAGAGGCAATATTTAAGTGCTATCAGCTACGCTTTGGTAAGTAGGTTTAAGAGATTCTATGGGAGTTGAAGGGAAACTAAATTAGTGTAATATACACAAAGAGGAGGCTGGAAGAAGGCGTAAGTTACATCATCTTAGCCTCCCTTGGACTTATTTAAACTCTCTTCTGAAATTGATGGATTGCAGTTTTGCCTGATTACATCTCTGACAAATTATCTTCTTCATCTGATGATGACAATGCTAGAAATATAGAGCAGATTTTCACAGAGCTGTTTAATTACTTTTCCCCCTATAAAAATATTGCAACATTCTATTAGTTGAAAACATAGTATCTTGCAATAGTGTAACTTCTTTCCTTTGTATGACAACTGTAGCATTTCTACCAGGGGTAGAATATATACACACTATATTTTGATTAACACAATTATAAGAGATTAAATACAATCTGACAAACTGTATACCAAAGTTAGAATGTGAAAATTATTAGTAGGGGTAGTAATTGCAGTAGTATTTTAAATCGCCAGTTAACTCATAAGCAAATGCCATTTTCCAGACTCCCAACCAAATGAATGCTTAGGAGGACATGTAACAATATAAGAATTATAGCTTACTTTGTGAGCTGAATTTAACAGACCTGTTAACTGAGCATCTCTTGCTCTCTTAAATTGGAGAACATGGTAATCCGTATGGCAAAGGGATACATTTGAAAAGGCAATCTAATCCTTTGGTCGGTGTTTTGAAGGGTGGCTCTTTTATCATCAAGACCACACTAGCTCACACACACCATTATTTTATAAATGAAATTTAGCAGAGGCACTACAAGTAACCCAATTAAAAACTCAATATATTTATCACCTACCTCAGCAATATGCAGTGTGATAGTCTTCTTGCTGTCTCTTGTGAACAAATTAGAAGTGTCATTTCAGACCATTTATAGTACTACTGACAGGTGGGGTTTTTTTAACCATATTAAAACAAACGCTGCACAAGTGTGATGTATATTGAAAGCATTTAGAAACCGAATATTCAACATACCCTCACTCCCCTCCATTGCTATCTAATTTGTATGCTGTATATTTTCTGGAGAGGTGGGAGAGGTTGTCAGTGTCATCCGATGAAGTGAGCTGTAGCTCACGAAAGCTTATGCTCAAATAAATTGGTTAGTCTCTAAGGTGCCACTAGTACTCCTTTTCTTTTTGCGAATACAGACTAACATGGCTGCTACTCTGAAACCTGTCAAAATTTAAAAAAAGGATCTCCTTTTCCTTTTCAGGAATGAAATTAGTATGAACTGGCACAACAAAGGCACAAAATGAAGACAGATGATTTTCAAGTGCATTTAGAACATGTATAGATATAGATATATGATCAGCACCTTGCAATACTGAATGTCTCAGATAGACCAGGAAGGAATTAGAACCTGACAATGGATAAGGAGGGAACGAGGACAGTGCACGATCAGTTCCAGAGATTTTTTTTTAAATCTGTATTGTTTAGGCCTATGAATCCTATTTGCTTCATTTATTATGCATTAATTCTGAATGATTATTAATGAGTAATTATTGCAATGATTTTTATTATTTATTATTATTATTATTATTATTATTATTATTTTATTACATTTGTATTGTGATAGCACTTACAGGCCAGCTAAGTTGTGCCCATTGCTCAAGATGGTTTTAACGGCTACAACCTGATTTGTGGGGGATGGCCCCAGTGGCGGTCCCCAGCAATGCCTGAAGCAGAATGTCTGCAGGAGCTCTGAATAGGGTTGTGATGCACTTTGAATGGCTGCAGCATGGACATGCTATTTTAGCACAGCAGTATTGGCTGGGGCAGAATAGCGGTAAGATCTAGGCTCCTCCCTTTGGAGATGAAGAGGTGTCCAGCACTATTCAACCTAGTATTTTGTGTGCTGGGAGCACAAGGCCTGAGACTGTGGCTGTCCCTGGGGCATATGCTCAAGGTGGAGAGAGCTGCTTGAACTCTTTCCTCTCTTCTGTACAGCCATGCAGCACTTGCCCCAATCTAGTCTAAAAAGTACAAACCTTGTTTAGTTCCAAACTGTGGGCCAAAAACTGTCCCCAATTGTCCCCTGTACTTCTTAGCAGACTAGAGCCATTGATCAAACATCAATGTTTATGTTACTTACTCATGACCATTCTAAGTTTTGAATTCTGTACATACATAAACTTTAGTCACAGCATGAGATAGCCATGAAGTTACTCCAGTTGCAATGGTGGTGCTTTCAAAGTTGTTGCTAATAGACTGTTCTCTCCATTCATCCTTGCAGCATGTGGTCATGCCATAAGGAAATCATCTAAGTGTGCAGTGTTTTCTCTTTATTATAAGTTCATAGTTAGTTGCTTGAGCCCTTTAAACAATGGGATCCACAGTATTTTTTCTTAATTAGAGGGAAAGCACTAAGAGAAAACATATGTTTAACCTTTCATCAGGTTCGAGGGGAGTGGGTTGGCAGTGTAAATCTTTTCTTACTTTTCTGGAACCCAGATTATATTCAACTCAGAAAGAATTAAAGTGTCTCTTTTCTTACTAGCAAAAAGGAAGAATTTAAGCTATATTTAGCTCCCAGGCTCACACCCTTATTCCCCTCACATAAATTTTCCTTATGATACTTAATACTTATATAGAACTTTTCATCTTAGAGCGCTTCACAAACGTTAACTAATTAATCATCATAGCATCCCTATCAGGTTAGCACAAAAAAACTGTGATCTCCGTCAGCACTGGGACAACCTCCACCGAGACAATGAAGACTGCAGCCAATAGGTACTATAATCAATGTCTCCTGTAGTCTGTGACATGCTGGACCAATAATCAGTGTAAAAACTTAAAGCAAAACACAGAGCTGGGAAAAAATGCAGAGTCTCCTGTGCATAAGTGGTGTGTGCTTAGAGTGTGTGCCTTATGGACATAAATGTTCAAAAGTTTTCAATCTTTGTCGGTCAATCTCTGATTGAATAACTATGGAAATTGTTAAACAGGATGTTGTCTGAGGCTGCTAAGCATTACAAACTTTTCAATATGATACAATGCAAGTTCACTGAGCAACTTAATGTAATCTAATTGCCTCAGGTCAATGTTTATACATATTATTGTCTATCTATCAACTCCCTATGTCCTGCAGGCAAGATCTGGATTGCTTGATGCTTTTACCTGGACCATCGCTCATTCTACATCCTACATCCAACCTGCTGCTTGTTCTATACTAAATATCAAAAGAAGTAGCTGAAGCCGGGAGCTTTGTCTACATTACAGTGTAATCATGTTCAAAACTGTCTTTATTAGAACATGGTAACAAACACAACTGTAAATTGTAGTGTTAACAAGGAATGAACATTTGTTCTTTGACTTCACTACAATTTACAATTGTTTACCATGTGTTAAGCTCTCTGTCTCCAACCGCAGGCGCAGCCTCCGCAGCTCCCATTGGCCACGGTTCCCAGCTAATGGGAGCTGCAGAGCCGGTGCTCAGTGGGGGAGGGGAGAGGCAGTGCATGGAGCCCCCATGGCCACCCCTCCACCTAGGACCTGAGGGACATGTCACCACTTCTGGGAGCCAAGCTGACTTTTAACGGCCTGGTCAGTGGTACTGACAGGAGCTGCCAGGGTCCCTTTTCAATGGGGTGTTCCAGTCAAAAACCATTTGTTTAAATAAAAAAAAGAAGCTTATTTGAAGGTACAAACTTTGTGTTTAAGTCTAAATATAAATATATATAAAAAATAAAATTATCTCTGTGTTTTTCTCTCTCTCTGCATCTACCTATGGTGTTGTCTGTCTCTCATTCCACTTCTCAATATTGAAGTGATCCCTTATCTTTTCTGTCACAAAATCCTATCTCTTCCCAATTTTGTTTCCTCTGCATCTGTTGGCATTTTGGGCGGGGGGACGACACATTTAATAGACAGATGTCCTTCAATTTAAACAACAGATAAGTTAGAATTCCAAGCAACTCAGTTACTGAAGAATATAATTACTATAGTATGAGAGTTCCTAGATGCCTCTTTAATACCTTTTCATTGTCTGGTTACAAATCTAACAGCTTTGCTTCTGACATGAGGGATGATATTTCTAATGTTCATGGAAAATTAATTCACGAGAGGAAGGTGAGTGACAGTGTGCTGCCAGCAGTCATGACTTCCTATTCTGGTCTGCCATTTAACATGTTATATTTTTTAATAAAATGAAAACTTTTCCTCAGTTTTTGGCAACAGAATCCTCCTGAGAAACTTATTTGTCTGTTTCTGTTTATATAGCAAAGGGTTTTAGAGCTGTAGAAATGATTGTTAACCATGCATAATTCCATGTGATCAGTTAAACAATAATCATATGCAGGCAACTCTAATATTGCTTCTTACTGTAACACCTTGTATTTTCCTTTATTATACCACTCTCCTTTACATACAGTGCATATTCCTGCAGTCTTGGGAGAGGATGTATGGAGATGTATGGATGCACATTTATAGCAAACCATACTCTGAGAGAGAAAGGCACAACTTTTTAAGACAGATATTTTATTTAAGCCCCATGATCTTTCATTGCTCTTCACTTGCACAACAGTCCATTATTTCCACCTAAGGAAGTGCAATAACTCACTACACAATGAATACCACCTTCCCAGGCGTGTAGCCAACCAAACACAAGTGAGAGTGCTGTAAGGCACTGAAAGAGTTATTTCTAGATCTCCCTAGAGTTGGAAGTAGGGGTGCCTCTGCTAAGTTACTGATGGGCTGTTTTAAATGAAGCAGTTGCCTCTGGGGGCACCATACATGCCTCTCTGTACTCCTTGCTGCTGCCTGCACCACATTGAGAATGTGGGGAGTTGTGGGGTAGTGAAATGAATACAATTCAAGCTGCGGGGGCTCTGCCATGGTGGCAATTTCCAGCAGTTCAGATCAGTGTTTATCAGCTGATGGGTCATGACCACTGGGGCGGAGTTAAAAATAAGGCATTCAGGGGGTTGCATTACCTTGGGAATTTTATTACAATCTAAAGCAAAGAAAATCTCACTCTCCTACTGCTTGCACATCCTTACACTGCAAGGTCAAATATTTTCTGTCAACTTCTCAATTATATAGGTTTAGCATTGTAATCATTGCTATGCTTTTTACTCTTACTTTTACAGTAATTGCAAGGGTGTTATAGTTCAGAGATTCCAAGAGCAGAAGGAACTACTGGTGTCATCTAGTATGACCTCCTGTATAGAAGTCCTAATCATATAATTAAAAAAAAAAACACCCGATCATTATTTAGAAATGATCAGTGATGGAGAATCCAATGATTAGTTTCAGAGTAACAGCCGTGTTAGTCTGTATTCGCAAAAAGAAAAGGAGTACTTGTGGCACCTTAGAGACTAACCAATTTATTTGAGCATAAGCTTTCGTGAGCTACAGCTCACTTCATCGGATGCAAAGCAGGAGAGTGGGGTGGGAGGAGGTATTTTTTCATGCTTTGTGTGTATATAATAAGATCTTCTAAACTTTTCACAGTAAGCATCCGATGAAGTGAGCTGTAGCTCACTAAAGCTTATGCTCAAATAAATTGGTTAGTTTCTAAGGTGCCACAAGTACTCCTTTTCTTTTTGCCAATGATTAGTAACTCTCACTGTTAAAAATTTACAACTTATTTCCAGTCTGAATTTGTTTTGCTTCAATTTAAAGCCAATGGCTCATGTAATACCTTTGTATAGATAGAAGAGTCCATTATTAAATATTTGTTCCCATGTATATAGACTATAATCAAGTCACCCTTAACCATCTCTTTGTTAAGATAAATAGATTGAGCTCCTTGCGTCTATCATTATATGGCATGTTTTCTAATCCTTTCTAATCTAATCATTCTTGTGGGTATTCTCTGAACTTTCTCCAATTTATCAACATCCCTCTTGAATTGAGGGCACCAGAACTGAACACAGTATTCTAGCAGTGGTGACACCAGTGTCAAATACAGAGGTCATCCTGTTTACACTTTTTAAATATTCATACAACATTAGCTTTCTTCCAGTCTTCTGGAACTACCCTGATCTTCCAAGCCTTGTTGAAAATCAACCTTAATGGTCCAGCGAGCTCCTTAGCCAGCTGTTTTATAACTCTTGGATGCATGGTTTCTGGGCCTGCAGATTTAAAAATATCTAATTGTTTTAGTTGCTCTTTCACCTCCTCCTAGGATATTAGTGGAATGGAAAAAGTGTTTCATATGATATGATGACTTCATCTGTTTTTTCTCCCAAATACAGAGCAGAAATATTTATTGAAAACTTCTGCCTTTTCTGCATTATTATTGATAATTCTATTGTTCCCATCTAGGAATGGATCAATGCAATTGTTAGTATTCTTTTTGTTCCTAATATACTTTCAAAAAACTACTTCTTGAAATAGTTATGAAAATATTTGACTGCAAATAAGAGATTGCCACCTGAAAAGTTTGAGAAAAATTGGTTTATAGGATTAAGATATTGCAAAACAAACAGAAAATGCTATAAAAGAAAAGTCTTGCTATGGTTTATATGGGACTCTGAAGTAGAACAACTTCCTTGAATCAAATTATATTTGGTTAAAGGTGGGATTTTCACAAATGCTCAGCATTGACATAACTCTGAGTCCGTCAAAGCCATTGGGAGTTGCACCATTGGGAACAAAGTTAGGCCAGCAGTGAACACTTAAAACACCAGAAAGTGTGTCGCAGAAAACTGCAGGCAAAGGGCCCTTCACTCATATATGCTACATGAATTATGCTTAAATGGATCTCTCAAAGGCAAGGTGTGACAGTCTGTATCCCTGTGTTCACCCTTTTCATAAAACTATAATGGATTTTGTACAAACTATGCCTTGTGAGGTATCATGTGAAAACTCATAATTTGCTGATCGTTATTGTCCAGTAAAATATGTGTGGCAAGATTGTATGTAAAGTTATAAAATTCTACTTTATGAGGTTACAAAACATATTCCATATCTGGGAAAGCAGCCATGCACCATATTCTCAAAAAACAAAAGGCAAACTGACACCTTAGCCAGGTATTAACCAAATTAAATAGACTGTCACCTGGTTAAGTGGCCATTCTTTTGCGGGAAAAAAAAAGTGTGAGTGAGAAATTTACATCTTGGCAAAGAAATAGCTGGAAGTTCCAATCTCCACAGACTTTATGTCTTCTGATCCTCAGCTGGAGATGATTTTCAAAGAAAAAGAGACCTATAAGAAAGAGGAACAGATGCCGCAAAACATCTCTCCCTTCATTTCTTCTCACAGCATCAATAACACTTGAAGGACACAGGAAGCATCACTGGACTGAGGAGGGGTCCTGGCTGATAGAAATTCAGCCAGTAAGAATGCTGAAGCATGTGGTGAGAGAAACGTTTGCTTTGAATTCTTTTAGCTTGTTAAGTTAGGTATTAGTTGCATTTTCCCTTTTATTTCTTTGTAACCAAATTCTGACTTTTATGCCTCATTACTTGTAATGACTTAAAATCTATCTTTCTGTTGATAATAAAACTTCTTTTCTTGTTTTATCTCAACCAGTGTGCTTGGATGTAAGTGTTTGGGAAACGTCATTTGAGATAACAGGATTTTTGCATATAATTTTCTATTAATAAAATGATGGACTGTATATGAGCTTTTGTTGTCCAGAAGAGAGCTGGGCAGTACAAGTCACATATTTTTCTGGGGAAAAGTCTGGGACTGGGAATCTGCAGTGTAATTCAAGAGTGGCTGCTGACAGCACTCTGGCAATATAGCTGGGAGTAATTTACATGTTGGAGGCTGTGCCTGCGCAGACCAGGAGTGGATGCTCTCACAATGAATCTGTGTAAAATCCACCATAGGGATAGATGGGACATGGCTGTTCAATAGTCCAGCTCGTATCCTGTTTAACGTCACACAGGGACAGCAGCAGCTCCATCTCTTTTCAGGTTTGCCAGACACTTCCCATTATAAGACTTTATTTTCAGTTGCTTATAACTTTGCCAAGCCTTTAACCATCTGAGTTGAAATGTTCCACGTGGAATGTATGCTTCAGGCTCAATTATATTTTTTTTTTGGAAAAACTGTTCAGCCATTTACAAGAATGAGGCTAGGGAAATACATATTGTTTTGCTCATGTTAAACAATGCTGCTGATCTTTTCTCTGGAAAGCTCTTCGCCCCTATGCTTTGTAGCAGGGATTTGAAGATCCTTTTCATCCCAAGGCAGGTCCATTCAATGCACTGAATGGGGCAGGGATGCTGCGGAAAAAATAGTATCTGATTATATTATTAAAGCCTGTAGCATAATGCGTATGCATAGGGAGGCATTACTTCTGGCATTTCCTAACTTCTGAGAGCTTGACTTGCAACCTTAAAAATGTTATTTTAATGTGTGTGCCTGTGTGTGTAAAATATTCCAAAAGCTTTCATGAATACTACACAGAAAACCCAAGGAATTTACCCTTCCTCCAGACACAAGGACACTAGGCTGTCATATATGCCTTGGTTCAATAAACACCGCCCCCACAGTCCGCCTGGTCCTACAGCATAATACTTCCTGATATATAAAATGGAGCATACCATAGTTCTTCGGCACATTTGTTCTTTGATCTCTATGGGGGACATTTTCTTTCTTCCCTCACCTTTTCTTTGGTGCTGCAGTGGGTTCTTGAAGGGAGCTCTACCATGCGTTGTTATTTAGTATGTTTCTTCACTGCATGTAGTAAACCATTGTGGAGTATTCTTATAAAGTAGTCACTGTGTCCCACCTATTATATAACTGAATTTGAATATTAAAAGTTAATCTTCTGCCCAGTGAGTATATGAAAATTGTTTTAAGTGGGTTTCTTTAAGATAAAATCTACGATACTGTTAAAGGAAAAACTAAGGGCTGGTCTACATGGTCAGTTAGTGCACAAACTAGCTGGGGTGCAAATCTACAGCACACTACAGCATGCTACACACTAACTTTCTGTGTGGACTGTGTTACTGTGAACTAAAAGTTCCCTAGTGTGTAATAAAAGTTGACATACTCCTCACTTTGCTCTAGGGAACTTTTAGTGTGTGGTAACAGGGTCCACATGGACAGTTAATGTGCAGCAGGCTAGTGTGTTGTATATTCACATATTGGCTTGCACACTCCTGGCAAAGGACAGTTCTCTAAGCAGATAAGAGATTGCCAATAATGATCTACGCTGGCCTCTGAGATAGGATAATCAGAATTGTCACAGCAGTAGTCCATCTTCTCCTGGTAGGTTTTTCAGGTGACTCACTTAGGGTCAATTTTATTTTCTGAAAGAGGTGTGATTAATGACAAATAGATGAGAGGTAGTAGGATTAAAGTTGCATTTTAATATGATGACTATGCAGCATCAAGACACTGAAGGAAATCTTTCAATAGAGGATAACACTAGTTTGGAAACCTCAGACTCTTTTCTTTCAGAAAGGGCTTTGACAAATGCTCTGGGTATGCCAGTTTCTCAAACATACATACCTATAAAACATTGTAAACAGATGATCAAGTTTTCATGCAGGTAAGGGAGATTAGAGGAGGAAAAGGAGGCTGCAGAGGGAGCAATGTGAAATACAGGAAATGTTGGAGATGTGACAAAATCTTCTGGAGGAGAAAGATGGATCCTAATAGTACCTAGGAAGAAAAGCAATAATGTATCTTAAAACCTGCTGGGGGAAAAACACATTAAATTCTGCATTGGTTAATCAATATATAAGCCATAAAATAGTATGTGTGGTCTGGAAAATCAGCTTTTATTTGACTTGTCCAATTGTCCAGAGAACCTAGTCTATATCCATCTTAAAAGCAGTGTGATGACCTTGGAAAATTTCATTTTCTATTTTATCACAAATATCTTCAATTATTCTTGTCTTCAACCTCATAATCTTACATATCTGCCACTAACAATTTTATTTCTCTCTCCTTTGGCAGATACATATATTATTGATCATTTTCTCTCTCCATTTCATAGATATTCATTGTTTACCTTTTTCACATTATGCTTTCATAACCACCTGTAAATTCTTAGCTCTGCAGCTCAAAAGTCAGTAGGATACCAAATCTTTCATACTGTATTAAGGCTCTCATTTTGCTAAGCCTGCATGAGCGCACAACACAAAGCTAGCATTCAGATGATTAGAAGAGTGCAAATGGTTTGATCTGTGCCTTAGGAAGAAATGTACACCTAGCCGTATCATTCAGTTTCACAGTTCATTATACATTGGACCATGATGTTTAAACAGTTTGGAATGACTCTGGCTTTCATTTTTTCAAGACTTGCAGATTCAATGTCCCTTAACTAATGCCTTCTCCCTGACAAATACATAGTGTTCTGCTGTCTATAGCTATTGTGAATTCTGAAGTACCTTTTCTCTTACTTTAGAGTTTGTATTGCTACTATCAGAGATATTAGACCCAATCCAGTGAGCTTCTGAGTTCCTCTTATGAGGTGCTAAAGAGTATTCTATCCATACTTATGTCAATGGGTATGGAGCATGATCAGTGCTTTAATGGAAAGAGCCCATATTCAGCTACTAAACATTTACTGTCCACAGTCATAACCTATACAACATCTGATTAAAGACATACAGTGTTTAGAGAATTCAGTTAGAAATTATGAAAACATAGTATATTACACATATCAGCAAAATGGTCCATAATGTAATAATGGGCATGTGGAGCAGGGAAGGGGGGAACCTCAGAAGGGCACAAGCAAGTAGAGTAGATAGAGCATAAACAAATGGTAACAAAGTTCTAGAATAAGTGAACTACCCTTTATTTTCTAGCAATTGGCCTATAATGCATATCAACATATGATGCTAAACATATTTTTAAAAATACTTCAGGTGACTACAAATGATGTGATTTATTATTATATGGGTCATGACAGCACTAGAGGTTCCAACTGAGTTTCCTTGTGTTAGGTGCTGTACAAACACACAGTAAAAAACATTCCCTGCCCTGAACAGTTTGCCATCTGAAGTGAACATTATTATCCTCAATTTACAGATCGGGTACTCAAACATACAGAGATTAAGTGAACTTCTGAAGCCATGCTGGAAGCGAACATCTGAGCCAGGATGCAAAACAAGTCCTCTCATGCCACAGTGGGATTCACAATCCCCCCGCCACACACACACACACACACACACACACACACAACATGCACTCTGTAGGGCAGCTTGTGAATCCCACTGTGGCTTGATCTAGGGATTTAGGCACAAAAAGTGGAGGCTAGGCATGTAAATCCTTTGGTGAATCCAGCCCTTAGTGTTTATGAAAGCACTTTTTGTGCCATCTCCTCAATTGTGTAAATCAATGTAGCCCTAATAAAGTAATGCTGATGTATAGCAGTGAGGATCTGGCCCTCTATTTTCAGAGTGATGTACAAACAAACCAATGACACCCCGGCAAAGTAGGTAAATGTTCATATTAAAACTGGTCAGAAATTTGCTGACAGAAAAGCCATCTACCAGAAAAGATCTTTTCATGGAAATCTGAAGGAATGCGTTGCATGTGATGACATTTTGAAGGACACTGGGCAGGTTTCGGAGGGAAACTCACCTAGCTTTCTGACGGCTTGCCTGTATGGCTAGTCAGCTTCCGGGCAGCCCACCTGGCAGGCTCTCAGGGAGCCTAGGCTTCTGAGTTTCCCCGGCTCCCCAGCATTTTACCCGATGTGCCCCCCGGCAGCCAGGACTCCTATGCTTTTCTGGATGGAAGAAAGCATATTTAATTTCGGAAAGACTGAAACATTCTCAGGGCAGGAACATTCGAGTCATTTGAAAACAAATTATGATGGCCTTCCAGTTCCACAATTTTTGAGGTTTTTTATTTCCGTCCTTATTTAAGATGAACATTTTCCCCGAAACGCAATATTTTTGGCAGAACTAGATGTCCATTTCCCAGTGAGTTCTAATTAATATCTCAATGTTTCAAGAAGGACACATTAAGATGCAAACAGGATGTGGCCCAAAGGTTGAAAAAGAGCAAACAGACGCTTTTGCATGTTCCTGAGGTGCACACGCAGAATGTCCCTGGTGTTAATGTAGCTCAAATATTGGTGTATGCACAAACCTTTTTTCTCACACCCAGCCCAGACTTAAGCACTGGACATTTTGCAAACATCAAATCTGTCTACTGAAAACTTTTTCAAATGTGGGCCTGTGGGTCCTGCTCATAGTAACTAGTACAGCTGGGATTACAACTACTGAAGTCTGGGCTCTTGTGGATGTGTTCATTCTACTTGACCACACTATTTACCAAATGAAATACAGCTTGATGATCAACAGATTTCACATCCATATGGAAGAGTTGTTTGGGTTTGATTTTCATTTTGATAAAAGAAAGGGAGGCCAACAGGTCTTAACATAATAAGCCTCTGTATGTACAACGTGCATTGATTACGCTGGCTGGGGTTTTAACTTACCACTGCACTCCAGAAATGGAAAACTCCATTGCAGGAGAAGGGTCAGGAACTGTGTGCAACGGAAGAACAACCACTGGGATAATGACAATCAATTATGGCTCTGTCCCTCAAACTAGCTGGTAGTACTGTTTTTTTTTTCATAAAAACAAGAAGAAAACATAAAGAAGAAAATGTAGCTGTAGGGATTAAGACTGCAGCCACTCTCTTCCTTTGTCCTGATGTCCAGTTATCCGTTCCAATCTATTTTCAATAGGCTCTGTGGATACTGGGAAGGTGCTAAGTACAAAGTGTAACTTTTTTCCATTCCTGCTTTCCTAGCTACCTGTTCAAATGTTTTTCCAAACCACATTGTTGTAAAAAACAATGATCAAGTGGAAAGAAACCCCTCCCCAGCCATGACACACCCACATTCCCTCAGGAACATGTTTTATGTAACTTAGTTGAGAGGTACTATCACCAACGGCTCTATTCCACAAACCCTACTTGCAAAGGGCTTCATCCAGCTCCCATTTAAGCCAATGGCAAAACTCCAATTGACCTCCATGCAGTGGGATCATACCCACAAACACACCCATTGAAGTCAGTTGGACCATTTGACTTGTATATGATTTATTCATATGATTAAGGCTTTGAAGGCTTTCCTGGGGAGAGCTCTCTCTTTTGTTATATCCTTCAGGATTCTGAAGGAAGTTAGTGATACTTAATTTACTCTTACATAACATCCTTGTTATCTCTGTCGACTTCTATAATTTCCCATCCTTTAATTTCTTGGTAGTTACCATTAATAACTGGCTTTTGGTTCTTCATTACATTCTTAAGCATTCTATTCTTGGTAGCTATCTATATAATTGCAATACATGAAACAGTGCAACAATGTTATCATCTTACCCCATTATTAATAAAATATGAATGGAGTGTTTTAATGAGCATGAACTTAAATCAGCCATACTCTTAAGAACAAAGCTATAAATATTTCATTTTTAAAGATTTCTAACTATTGTTCCATATGCATTATTTTAAATTCAAGATTTAAAAAACTAGCAGTTTTAAAAGAGCTACAGTATGTATGGATCTACATACTACAAGAAACTACTGCATGTTGAGGTTGAAGATAGGGCTGACAAAATTGTAAGTATTTTTTGTGATTTTTTTTATTTTATTCAAAGACATTTGGGTTGAAAAAAATGATTAAAATATTTTGACTATTTTTGATTACAGATATAATCATTAAAAAGTAAGGAAATGCAGGAGTTATGATTTGCACATTTGGTTAACTTGCTCAAATTGAAGTGAGGACACATGCTGAAAAATAACTTTGGATAATGTTTTGTTTCAATTAAAAATTTAAAAAAAAACAGAATTTGTAACAAAGTAGTGACAGTGATGTTGTTAAAATGTATACATCTGAGGATGCCATTGTGGAGATCCTATGGGACAAGGCCAAGATTGACATCTTGATTCTGGCTCTTGGTGCCTTCCTGATCCCTCATATTTCATTCATCCTGAGGGGATCTGCTGTGGCAAAGGTACCTCTCAACAAGGCGGACAACATCGTAAGGCAGTTGGTGAAGTGTATGTACCTCCCTCAGAGGGCCGATAATGAACTGTTGTACATCTCACACACACAGGGTGGTGCCAAAGTCCCTCGAATGGGAGCTCTGTGTGACATTGTGGATATCACTCATGCATTCTGTCTTTTGACATGCCTGGATGCTATGGTGAGGAACATCATGGTGAGAGCTGTGCTTGACATAATCAGGAAGCGAATCACCGGGACCTCTTCCAGCCAAGATATTGCCACCTACCTGAGCAGCTCCCTGAAGGTGAATTTGGAAGAGATGTGTGAGACTTTGTTTCACTTTGGACTCATGCCTCCAACACCATGTAATAGCTGGAAAAGTGTATTTTCTGCCAATGGATGTGGTCTGAAGAATGTCAGGAGCTGGGAGTCCTGTTGGCACATGTCAAGAACACTGAGCACACAATCATTACTCCAAGAGCTAGGACCATACTCAAGAGTACTGTGAAAGATGCTTTCCATTGGCAATAGTGGAAAACCTGAAACAGAAGTGTGACCAGGGCAGGGCTTTTGAGGTGACATGCAAGTGGGATGCCCACTTCCTCTCCAGGGGCATCTTCACCCAATTTGCTGTCTGGAGATTCATACACAGGGCCTGGCTCACTTGTGTCTTGCTGAATGGATCCACCCGCTACAGGAATTGGGACAAGCAATGCAGAAAGTGCAGCTGTGCTACTGAGATGCTACCCCATGTCTTCTACAGCTGCACACCCCACTCGGTCATGTGGGGCTTCACCACAACTCCATCCAAGACCTCTTAATCAAGACCATCCTACCACGCATGGGGAAGGTTTCCATGAACTCCACTGTCCCTGAAACAGAGAGTCAGCTATGATCAGACATTGTCAATACTAATGAGGAACAGAAGAGGGTCATCATGGTGGATTGCAAAGTTCCTTTTGAGAACAGAACCCTGGTCTTCCCTGATGTCGGAGCTTGAAAAGTGGAGTATTATGTCCTCCTGGCTGACACCTTGAGATCCAGGGGTTACAAGGTTCAAACACATGCACTGATCATGGGAGCATTGGGCTCCCAGTAACGAGTGAATACTATGGGAATAAGGAATTAACCAGCACTATCCTTGGCTGATGTGATGACATATGGTGTTGGACACCATCAAGTCAAGGGGCATTCATATCATTGGATGTCGGCAATACCAAGAGAAGTGAGCTAGTGCCAATGAGAAGCAACGACAGGAAAGTAGCTGAAATTCTTCTCTAGTGGACTGTATTTATTCACAGATAACCTACCTTAAACTCTCAATTACTGAGACACAATGTGCACTCATTACTGTTTTTATTTTCTGCAAGCTGCTCCTAGTATAACTTCCCATGAGTGATGGACTTGATTATTTGAATATTGATATTTCAATTGGGCTGTTAAATTTATTAACCCTAATTTGGTATATTGCAGATTATGTACTATATCCATTTTATGACTTTTTAAAACAAAGTTGCTACTTTAGGATAATTTAAGCATTATACTCAGGTGAATAGAAACTTTCATTAAGCCATGTTTTAGATAATTTTAACGTATGCTTTAATATAATTTGATAGAAATATTGTACTGCTGCTGCAATGCTGCTTTTCAGCAAGAGGTATAAAATTTATTTCTTTAAGCAAAGAATTAGATAGAGCTGGGTAACCAGGTTGGCATCTGATGCAAAAAAAGGATCCAGGGATTTGCCAAAGGTCACACAACAAGTCTGTAGCTGAGCCATAAATCAAACCCAGATTGTCTGACTTTCAATTCAGTAACATAACAACAAAATCATTCTTCCCTTCCTTCACTATTTATAGTAAGTGGCACAGTACACTAGTTCAGAGGTTCTCAAACAGGGCTGGGTAGGCCCCCTGAGGGGGGTACGGAATGTATTCCCTGAGGGGGGAGTGGAATGTATTCTGAGGGGGAGCATGAGAAGCTTTAGGAGGCAAAATGTTTTGTGCACATTTTACCAGAGTAATGAATAACTAGCAAAGCTGATTCCTGCAGACATATCAGGTCCTGAGATGGTGCTGTGCATTTTGACAGATTTTTGTTAAGCTTGCATAGCATTATTCAAAGTTATAGAATCATAGGACTGGAAGGGACCTCAAGAGGTCATCTAGTTTAGTCCCCCTGCACTCATGGTAGAACTAAGTATTATCTAGACCATTCCTGACGGGTGTTTATCTAACCTGCTCTTAAAACTCTCCAATGATTCCATAACCTCCATAGGCAATTTATTCCAGTGCTCCTAACCACCCTGACAGGAAGTTTTTCCTGATGTTCAAGCTAAACCTCCCTTGCTACAATTTAAGCCCATTGTTTCTTGTCCTATTCTCAGATGTTAAGGAGAACAATTTTTCTCCCTCCTTCTTAGAATCATAGAATCATAGAATATCAGGGTTGGAAGGGACCTCAGGAGGTCATCTAGTCCAACCCCCTGCTCAAAGCAGGACCAATCCCCAATCAAATCATCCCAGCCAAGGCTTTGTCAAGCCTGACCTTAAAAACTTCCAAGGAAGGAGATTCTACCACCTCCCTAGGTAACACATTCCAGTGTTTCACCACCCTCCTAGTGAAAAAGTTTTTCCTAATATCTAACCTAAACCTCCCCCACTGCAACTTGAGACCATTACTCCTTGTCCTGTCCTCTTCTACCACTGAGAATAGTTTAGAACCATCCTCTCTAGAACCACCTCTCAGGTAGTTGAAAGCAGCTATCAAATCCCCCCTCATTCTTCTCTTCCGCAGACTAAACAATCCCAGTTCCCTCAGCCTCTCCTCATAAGTCATGTGTTCCAGATCCCTAATCATTTTTGTTGCCCTTCACTGGACTCTCTCCAATTTATCCACATCCTTCTTGTAGTGTGGGGCCCAAAACTGGACACAGTACTCCAGATGAGGCCTCACCAATGTCGAATAGAGGGGAACGATCACATCCCTCGATCTGCTCGCTATGCCCCTACTTATACATCCCAAAATGCCATTGGCCTTCTTGGCAACAAGGGCACACTGCTGACTCATATCCAGCTTCTCGTCCACTGTCACCCCTAGGTCCTGTTCTGCAGAACTGCTGCCTAGCCATTCGGTCCCTAGTCTGTAGTTGTAGTTCTTCTAACAACCTTTTATGTATTTCAAGGATATCATCATGTCCCCTCTCAGTCTTCTCTTTTCCAGACTAAACAAACCCGTTTTTTTCAATCTTCCATCATAGGTCATATTTTCCAGATCTTTAATCATTTTTGTTGCTCTTCTCTGGGATTTCTCCAATTTGTTCACAGATTTCCTGAAATGTGGTGCCCAGAACTGGACACAGTACTCCAGTTGGGGCCTAATCAGCTCGGAATAGAGTGGAAGAATTACTTCTCGTGTCTTCCTTACAACACTCCTGCTAATACATCCCAGAATGATGTTTGCTTTTTTTGCAACAGTGTTACACTGTTGACTCATATTTAGCTTGTGGTCCACTATGACCCCCAGATCCCTTTCCACAGTACTCCTTCCTAGGCAGTCATTTCCCATTTTGTATGTGTGCAACTGTTTGATCCTTCCTAAGTGAAGTACTTTGCATTTATCTTTATTGAATTTCATCGTATTTACTTCTGACTATTTCTCCAGTTCGTGCAGATCATTTTGAATTTTAATCCTATCTTCCAAAGCCCTTGCAGCCCTGCCCAGCATGGTATCATCCACAATCTTTATAAGTGTACTCTCTATGCCATTATCTAAATCATTGATGCAGATATTGAACTCTGAATCACACTCAGAACTGATCTCTGCGGGACCCCACTCAATATGCCTTTCCAGCTTGACTGTGAACCACCGACAACTACTCTCTGGAAACAATTTTCCAACCAGTTATGCACCCATATTATAGTAGTTTCATCTAGGTTGTATTTCCCTAGTTTGTATATGAGAAGATCATGTGCAACAGCATCAGAAGCCTTACTAAATTCAAGATATAACAATTCTAATGCTTCCCCCCCCCCCCATATGGCTTGTTACCCTGTCAAAGAAAGCTATTAGGTTGGTTTTACACAACAATCCTGACTGTTACTTATCACCTTATGATCTTCCAGATGTTTTCAAATTGATGGTTTAATTATTTGCTCCATTATCCTTCTGGGTACAGAAGTTAAGCTGACTGGTCTGTAATTCCTGAAGTTATCCTTACTTCCCTTTATATAGGTTGGCACTATATTTTCCCCTTTCCAGTCATCTGGAATCTCTCCTGTTTTCCATGACTTTTCAAAGATAACCCCTAATGGTTCAGATATCTCCTCAGTCAGCTCATTGAGTATTCTAGGATGCATTCCATCAGGCCTTGATGGCTTGATGATATCTAACTTGTCTAAGTAATTTTTAACTTGTTCTTTCCCTATTTTAGCCTCTGATCCTACCTCATTTTCATTGGCATTCACCATGTTAGATGTCCAATCACCACCAACCTTCTTGGTGAAAACTGAAACAAATAAGTAATTAAGCACCTCTGCCATGTCCACATTTTCTGTTATTGCCCCCCCCCCCCCCCAACTCCTCTCATTGAGCAATAGGCCTACCCAGTCCTTGATCTTCCTCTTGCTTCTAATGTATTTGTAGAATGTTTTCTTGTTACGCTTTATGTGTCTAGCTACGTTTTGTGCATTTGCCTTTTGTGTGTTGGCCTTTCTAATTTTGTCCTTACATATTTGTGTAATTTGTTTAGATTCATCCTTTGTAATTTGACCTAGTTTTCACTTTTTGGAGGATTCTATTTTGATTTTTAGATCATTGAAGATCTCCTGGTAGTCTCTTGCCATACTACCGATCTTTCCTACACAGTGGAATAGTTTGCTCTTGTGCCCTTAACAATGTTTCTTAGAAAAACTGCCAACTGTCCTCAATTATTTTTTCCCTTAGACTTGCTTCCCATGGGATCTTACCTACCAAATCCAAGTTTGCTAACGTCTGCCTTCTTGAAATCCATTGTCTTTATTTTGCTGTTCTCCCTCCTCTCATTCCTTAGAAACATGAACTCTACCATTTCATGGTCACTTTCACCCAAGCTGCCTTCCACTTTCAAATTCTCAACCAGTTCCTCCCTATTTGTCAAAATCAAATCTAGAAAAGCCTCTCCCCTAGTAGCTTTCTTCACCTTCTGAAATAAAGAAAAAGGGTGTCCAATACATTCCAAGAACTTGTTGGATAATCTGTACACTGCTGTGTTATTTTCCCAACAGATGTCTGAGTAGTTGAAGTTCCCCATCACCACCAAGTCCTGTGCTTTGGATGATTTTGTTAGTTGTTTAAAAAAAGCCTCATCCACCTCTTCTTCCTAGTTAGGTGGTCTCTAGTAGACCCGTAACATGACATCACCCTTGTTTTTTACCCTGTTTATCCTTACCCAGAGACATTCAACAAGTCTGTTTCCTATTTCCATCTCAACCTCAGTCCAAGTGTATACACTTTTAATATATAAGGCAACACCTCCTCTTTTTTCCCCCTTCCTGAGCAAGCTGTACCTTCTATACCAATATTCCAGTTATGCGTATTATCCCACCAAGTCTCTGTGATGCCAACTATGTAATAGTTGTTTATTTACTAGCATTTCAAGTTCTTCATGCTTATTCCCCATACTTCTCACATTAGTATACAGACATCTAAGATACTGATTTGATTCCCCCACCCCCAGTTCTGTCTTGTATCTCCTTTATCCATGCTATAACAGCCTATGCTTCCCCCAAATTCTGACCGTTTTCCCCCATCTCCATGTTTTTGACTTACCTGTGGACTTTGGTCACCTGCTGCCTTCATTGCCATCTGTACATTAATCCATTTGCTACGATGAGTTGTGCACATTTAATTTTAAGTATGGACCACAATCACAGTTTTGCTTTTGTTCTTATTACAATGGATAGTTGACTCATTTGTGCAATAGAAAAAAACAACAACAATAACAAAAACAACAACTTAGTTGAAAACAAAGAAGACGAAACTGATTCAAGTGAAGCACTGACCTCGCATTTACATATACCCGTATTTGTGTGCAAGGAAGGGGATCATAAACTACTACAGACACAAAGAAAGGGGGCACGATCAAATAAGTTTGAGACTCACTGCACCAGTTTACAATTAGTTGGATTATAGAGAGGAAAGTGAGAAAAGAGATAGGTGGGTGATTAAGCTTTCTAATCCATTGCCTTTTTATTGTTTGAGTAACCATTTCAATGGGCAAAAATTCAAAGTGAAGAGATAATTCAGACAGATATATTCACAGACTCTTCTTGTTGAACAGCTTAGTTGTGATGGGCATTTGTATATTGTGGTAAATCAGTGTCAGTGGCACCAGACATAGGAAAACGTCTAGCCAGCTCTGGCATACTAACCATAAAACTCCCATTATTATACGCTTTTCCATGCTGCCTCAGAATACATAGCACTTACTCACCTGAGCAATTTCATCTAGGTTAATGGGATTACTTATGTGAGAAAGTGTTACTTAGTGTAAGGGCTGCAAAATAGGGCCTTGTGAAAGTGAAGGTTTTCTTGTTATCAGGCAGCTGATCATGTTTGTCTGGAATAGCAATGATAGCTAATGGCCTGTTCCATTAACCATGAGGCATGTTCTCCTCTGGTTACCCTAGACTCTATTTTTAAGGCTTTAAGAAAGTTGGGATTTTTTGGTTCAAAAATGTGTAGCCACAGTTTGCAGTTTCTTAAAGTCGTTCAAGTTCTACAAATACACAAACACACACACACAATAGAAACGTGTCAGACCTCAGTATGGCAGTAGGTAGACACTCCCGTGGGTGTCTAGTCTCAGGCTTCCCCCAACCTGTTTCCTGAGGGATCAGAATCCCCCTTGAGTACCCCACAAAGAGCACCAGCCTTGGGTACTTCAGCATGTCTTTCCAAGGCATGCAGCCTATCTTCCAAAGCAAGGCAGCAGCACAGAAGAGATGTTGTGTGTCCAGGCCAAATCTTAGAGAATGGTATTGTGATCTGGCCAATGGGGTTGCACTGCAACGCAAAACTGTGTCCATTCAAAGCACACCGAAGTCAATGCAAAGACTTCTGTTGCTTTCAGTGGGTTTTGGATCAGCCCCGGATTATGAAAGTATCTGGGTCAACATACTTTTCCTTAGGCAGAAACCAGAGAATTAGTTTCCTGTCCCAAAACCATTCCCCAGAATGAGGAGTACAATCCCAGTGAAATAGGGTTCGAAATAGGGATCTCATGGGTTGTTGGCTGCTTTTGCTGGAAAGAAAGAGTGAAAAATAATAAATTGTAGAGGTGTTCCCAAGTATAGCAATATGTTAGGTTTATTTTATGCTGGGACAAACGAGTAATCAATAAAAAGAGCTGGTATGTTCTGACAAAGTAGGTTATATCTAGTCATGTTAACCAATACAGAAAGGTATTTAAACACAGGAGTTCTATTTCTATGTAGAAGATCAATACAAGCTATCTTTTAAATGTAATCCAGCTAGGCTCAGTCAAAGTAATAGCATAGTCTAAAATAGATGTAGCAGCAGACTCAGCTAAGAAAAATGTTTTCCCCAGATCTGTTCTGTTTTCTGCTAAAATGCTTCTAAATGTCTGAAGGTACTAAATATATTGAGCAAACTGAAATTTTATTCCAACAGTGGAAGCATACAAAACGTACAGCAATATGTCTTTTCTTTCATCATGCACTTTGCTTTCCTTGACTACATTTTTCTTTCTAATCCCATACATGAAACAATTTCCCAATGTGTTTGCAAGTTTAATATTATTATATCCATGTTAATTTTTGCTGTTTCTCTACAGTGCCAACAAGATTTTTTTTATTGCTGAAAACACATTTGCTGTATATAATTGATATAATAACACAGTGTGATGGGAAATTTCAATGAGCAAAACTATTTATTCCCCACCTCTGGAGTATAATGAAGGAGACAGCTGTCTGACTTTGCTGAGATTGTAGTCTGGATCTCTCATTCTACAGAGTGGTGAAAATCCTAGGCTTCTGTACATTCATTTTACCCTACTACTAATAATGTGATGGGTGAACTCCAAAGCGATAGGGTCAGATTCTCATTCCAGCACCATTGGCACAAATAATTTAGCCATAAGTGATCACCAGGGAATTTCCCTCACATAGGGAATAAAGTTAATAGAGGCAGCAGTTGTACTAGCTGCCCTAACTATCCCTGATGGAGAAGGTGTGTCAGGGGTGAGGAGTTAGAGCTAACCACATCTAATATCCACTGATGTAGACTCCATTATAGAACCTATGGCACTGGCATAAGTAAGGGCAGTCTCTTGGTTGCTGTCTCTTTGCTGTGGTGGCAAAGATGGGCTATCAGGACCAGGAAATCATAACCTCCCTTGGTCCCACTCTCTTGTCTATCCTGGTCCAAGCAGAGAGTTCAGCTGCTGGAGAAACATGGCCTGTAGAGTTCATGTTTGGTTGAGATGAGCATAAAAAGCTCAATGGTTTATATGACTTTCCTGAGTTTGCAAAAGGGGGCTAGAAATCTCACAAGAATAAACATTTTGACAGGATTTGTATATGCATGCATCCTGCTCTAAGTAACAAGACCTCAGCCTATCCCATGTCATCATGGCATGGTATGATATATTGGTGATTCTAGAATGTGCTTTCGGTATGGCATATATGAAGTAAAACACACTGATATTAGACAATCTGGAAATTTACACAGAGTCTTTGCTTGTAATTTTCAACACTCCTGAAAGAGATTTAGTGCTGGACCTTTAACAACTAGGATTTCATCAGGCTGTATTATCCTTCCAGTACTAGCAATATTTGATGAAGCTGTGTGAGCTTCATTGCATTCTCAAAGGTCTAGTGATTTCATGGACCTAAGACGGTAGTAATGGGATTGATGGGAGCCATCAACTCATGATGGCATGTTTCTTTGCATTATTTAAATTTTGAGTTGCTCCTACATAATTATATATTTCACAATCAAGATGAAGCAATGCATTGAATAGATAGATGTCAGACTGTAACTGACAAATACATTTCATAGCAAAATATAGACAGGCTCTTATTCTAAATTATACAGAATATGCCACAACAAGAACTATGCCTGGCATTAACATAGTGGATAATGCTACATTTGTATGCCATTACTATGCACATATAATAGACAAATAATTATCCCAAATTACTTTCCATCCATAATCTACATTGTATAGGAGGCTAAATTTGGCATTTCAAAACTTAAATGACCATACAATGACAACCCAAGCTCAAATTCAGTTCCTGCAAATACAGATGCATTTTTTTTTAAAGGGAATTCTGTAGCTTTGTAATACTGTACCACTACCAAGAATACCAGCAAAATGAATAGAAAATTGAATAGAAAAAAACACTGAGTACCGCTCCAGTTCAGGAAAGCATCCCTTTTCAGGAAGGGCACTTGAACGTACAGTTGGCTTTGAGAGTGTGCTATAGTGCCATTAGGATCGCCGATGATGATGATGAGTCTCATTGAACTCAATAAGACTTAAGCACATGATTAAAGTTAAGCACGTGCTTACGTGCTTTCCTGATTCAGGAAAATGATTCAATTATATAAGAAAATAAGTAGGTTCACCAGATTTGATCAACATTATAGAACATTGAAAACCTATGGTAAATATATTTTTTTAAAATTATTTATTAAAATACTGGGCTAGATCCTACGCTGCCAGGAATGAGTATAGTTCCATTTAAGATAATGGAGCTATGCCAGTTCACAGCTGCTGAGAATATGGTCTACTGAATGAAAACACTAGGGACAACAGCAAAGGGAGCTGCACCCATCTAACTGCAGGCAGAAGTGGGTATTAGGTATTTATGTTTGAATCTGAGTGAAGGTTTCCCTATTTGTGTTTAAAAGAGCTACCCGTCAGTTTAAGTCATTAGAAATGTATGTCAGTGCCATTGATAAACATGATATTTGCGATTATACCACTGAAGTACTGATGCTGGCCGAGGAGAGGGAGAAATTGCATCATCTCTGGAAAATTCTGGGACACGTGCTCCCGGAGATTGAAATTGCTGTGCCTCCCCTTAGGAAAATCCAGCATGAGCTCCCCTTCACAGCCAATTATCTCCATTGGATAGTGCAGATGGGGAAAGTGCTCTGGTCTCACCACCTCCCTTCACTTCTTCCTCTTCCCGTTGGGAGTGTTGTATGCCCCAGAAGGCACTTGAAAAGAAGAACTCCATTTGATTTCTTTGCCGCTATAGACCACTATAGTTAGTCATTACACTTGGATGTGAATATAGTTTTGGATTCCAAGTCCTTCCAAAGTTTTAGGGTGTTAAGATTGGATGTATAGTGTTATGTCCACCTAAGTTAGAAGGTGGGGGGGGGGAATCAACATGCCTGAAAATGAATAATGTTAATCCCTGACAAATATGACATTTCTGTAGAGAAAATGATGAGAAAATACAAAGTTCCAAAGTTCTGAAAATGTCCTCTCTTAAAAGCAGCCAGAGGGAAAACTAGACAGGGCACTAACATCATTTTCTTCTCTCTCTGTTCACCCATCTTATTCCTTGTGAGGGTGTGTTCTTTATCTCACATGCACTGAGACACTCAGCATCTCCCATGATGAGTCATGCTCTTATAAGTTCAAAAGTTTGGTGCAAACATGTTTTGGTTTCACATTCTGCTTTGGAAAGAATGTGAAAAAAAATAAAAGAAAGGAAGGACAAAGTCAATTTCTTTCAGCACCCTTTCCATATAGCCTTTACTCTCAGAAATACTGGACAAGTCTCTACAATAGAAACTTTTGCCAGTATAGTGCTGTTGCTTAGGGGTTTGACTTTTACGCAATTTTTTATATTGCCAAAAGTCCTAGCGTAGGCACAGTTATGGCAGCATACAAGAGTTTTAAACCAAGATCTGATATTTTTCTCAAAGATATGCTCTTGGAATTATTTTAGGAAAGGTCTATGGCCAGTGTTATTCAGGAGGTCACGTTATTAAAATACATCCCAATACAGCTCAGCAAATTTGGTTCTGTGCCATGACACCATTGGTTCTCCCGTAGTTAGCTGCCTTCAAGTGATACACAAGGCTGCAGGACATTTGTCTACAGAAGGGTTTAGATGATCAGTGTCAGAGATGCATTCAGAGGTGTGCATTTCAGTGTCTTTACATATTCCTGATTTTGACAAGACACCACACTTGTTGATATTGATAACTGCTGAACCCACAAGTAGGTGTGAATTTTGTCCTGTTGGTGATGGTAATTTATTTCACTTATTTGGGCATGACATACTTCCTGTGGCCACAAATACTGAGAGCTTTGTATGTCAGCAACTGTCCTTTTATATTTGATCCTAAGGTGAACCTTGCAATTTTGCAATCCTCTTATGCTGCATAGACTTTAATCCATAAACTGTGCTTGCATGCTTTTTTAATGTATGTTCTCTCTTTGTGTTCTTGATGGATAAGGGAAAATTGGCCCATTATACTTAAAATTTTCATGTGAATGTGTGACAATGAGAGAGAGGAAGAAGTAATTTTCTGGAAAAAAGATGCTTTTCAATATAAGAAATTACTTATTAAATTTAAATTAGAAAATATTTAAATAATGAAAGCTAGTTTGAAAATAAATTTTGAAATTATGGCAGCTCCCAGGACTCTCTGGCTCCTAATCTGAGTTGAAACTTAATCACAGACTTCTGAGTCCCATATTTAATAAGAAGTTTGCACTACAGTACATAGTCATTTAAACGGGATGCAGTTTAAAGTAACATTGATAAGGTTAGGTCATAGTTTGAAAGAGTTAATCTGATTCCAATGATAAATGAAGCTGCTAGGTTAACCGGTAGAAGCATGGGAAAATCAGTGCTAATAGACATTATTTTAACAAATTGCCTTTTCAAATCACTTTCCTGAGGGTTTTTAGGCAGGCTTTCATCAATTACATTCTTACAGCTCACATTAATGATACACATTTAAAAATTTCCCACATGAATAATTTAGAAAAAAAATTATGAGCAAACTCTTTGTGTGAAGTAGCCATGCCTATTGATACAAACTTTTATGTAAGTGATGTTTCATGTGCAAATCTTTTAGAAACTCTCCTTTTGAGGAACAGTCATAAAGAGAAGAGATAAAAAGAAAACCTAACCCTTATTTTTATATATGCTTCTTTATATCCCTTTTTAGTTTCCTCATCGATTAGCACCACTAGATACTTCTCCATGTTACGTACCCAGCCTCACTTTAGATGCCTATTATTTTCAAGTAGGCCTTAATTTTCATGCAGATTTTCTATTATGTAGACTGAGGCACAAAGTCACCTACTCAAAGTCACACATTTAATCAGTGGTATAAGAACCCTGTGTTCTCCTGTCTTTCAGCCATTTGCTGTAACTGGTTTACGCAGCCTTCCCTTGGCATGATTCTATATTGCCAGAACTTGACTGTTCAGTCAAAGGCAAGTTTCATGGAAGGAAGAAAATATTACTGCAGACTAAAAATGATTTGTCAGCATATGTTAAAATACAGGAACAGTTGTGGTCTCTTAAATGTGTTACTAGATTGTAGACGATGCTGGCCTGAGGGAGGAGTTGCCTTCAGTTCCTGCAGGAAAAGCTTGTTACCGCTTAGGGACAAAAAAAAATATTCAGGTGACCAAATCTGCACCTGCAAATATGGGAAAACTTGTCTAGTGTTTGGTAGGGCAGCTACCCTCCTTGATGGATGTTGCCAACTCCTTTGTTGCACAAAGAAGATAAGCACACTGAATAGATCAATTACACTATCAGCCTGATCATCAGCTGGTGTAAATCATGTAGATACATCAAATGGAGCTACATTAATATACATCAGCAGAGGATCTAGCCTATTAATGTTCCCAAGAAAACTGAACCTGCACTCTCAATACTATAGGCATATCCCAAATACCTGTTGAAGCAAGGGTCCATGAATTTCTCATAGGTACTATACAAGAATTCACATTCGAAGAAATATCCTGGTGCCAAATTTATAGCCACTTACTAGTTTTTCCCAGAAGAAGTCTTTAGTGACAGACAAATTCATGTATTAACTTCACTTTTCCTGCCCTAGACTTGGAACAGATACATACAAAAGGCTTCTAGCTATAGTGCATCTGACCTCTTTACTTGAAAGTGATCTATGGTAAGGTCAATATTTGCTGTGAACTCTTTATTGAAATTGAATCTTCAGATAATGAACCTTGCAGCTAAGGAAAAATTTAAAGAGTATTAAGAATATGCAGTCTGAAACCTACACACAAAAACATAGTGATAAATGAAAGAAGCAGACAGATCTGATCCTGTTGATTTAAAGCTTTCTCTTTAGGAGCCTTTACTGGGAAATGGCATTAGCAGACCACCTGTGTTTTTAAAAGGACATTTATTTTAATTTAAGTTCAATCTATTTTTACGCTAATGCCACTGGCCATTTTATGAACAGTTGCTTAGACTCAAATTATAATACATCCCTATAATGGATCCCTCTGAATTTCTTCTCAGCTGTTAGAACTGGATTGTGACTTGTGACAATAACATGTAGCTTTTCCCAAACTATGTGGCAGTCTGGTTTATGATAAAAAAAAATGTTTCCTTGAAAACCGCATTTAAATAATTAATTGATCTCCCATTTTAAAATTGACAGACCTTGGTGCAGATTAAATATGGTCAAACTCTGTGGGTGTGATTCTCGACTTTGTTACACCAGCTTTATTACAATGTCACTGCATTTATTTCAAGCCCATTTTACTTAATTTTACTTCCACTTAAGCAAAATTAACTAGGAAAATGGAGGAAAACATTCATGGCACATGTTCCACCTGAGTTCAGATTGTTGTTGCAATGACTAGGCTCCTGCATATTTGTAAACCTAAACCCAAAGCCCATCCCTTCCCAACAAGATCCATTCCCTCAGGCTTTCAACCCCTTCACTCTGTGGCCTAATTCCCTACCATGCTGGAGCTCATGCCCCATACATATGACTTGATTTTTTAAGTTCTCTAGGGAGATAGTCTTTCAACTAAAGCTGGACAGGACAGCTTTATGTTTTTGTAAAAGGGTTTCATCTAGAATGGGACAAAAATGGGACCCTTTTTTTCCCCATAAAACTGAAACCCCACAATATTTCTTTTTGGAGATACTGAAATGTAGCATTTTCTAAGTGAAATAGGCTCCCTGGGTCTCCAGACTGACCCACAATTTTATCTGGATTTAAAAATTTCAGCATATCAATTAATTTTATTGTTGACATCTGTGCTGAAATGGGTAAAATTTTGTTGTCTACTCTACCGATTGTCAATGTATTTCCTAGGACCGGGATAGAAGCTTACATCCCTACCTTCCCCTGTCCCATAACAAATACCCTGAATAGTCTGTGTATCATCTAAAATGGGAGAAATTCATCCCTGATATAACTCCAGGATGAATCCGGCACAAGTGTTGTTCTTCACTAGACTACAGAGCTGAAGTTCTGATGGGTCTCCTAGGGGATACTATGATATATTGAAGCCTACCACGTTGAATCAATCATATCATGATGCATTTATTATGAAGTAATAGAATACAGACTGCTTTGTATCTGAAGTGTCATAGAATTCACAGAGACATAAAACAACAAAATGCTGAAGTGTTTAAATTGCTTTAAATTTGCAACTGTTCCCACTCATCAATAATCTTAAATTATTATGACAGTGATTTAAGTGAATAGTTCTAGACAGTGATTAATTATGATGGAATGGTTAATTGTGTCACAGAGGAGAGGTATAAAAGTCTTAGGTGTTGATTAATTTTGGGGAAAGGGTGCCTCACAGAAGAAGGGCTCCACCTTAACCACAGTGAACCCAGGCTGCTGGCATTACAAAATAACAAGGGTTTGGGGGTGCAGAAAAGTTGACAGCTGCAGAAAGCACAAGTTGGACAAAAACATGTCCAAGAGATAGCTGCAAAAGAAAGGTATCCCTGGGTTCAGCAAAGGATAGTCCTAAAATCATATCTAAATTAGAGGAGGGACAGATTGAGATTACTTGTCCAGAATGATTTATGTTAACTACAAATAGACACAGTCTAAAATAAACAAAAACTATAAATGCCTATATGGCAAGGTGAGAAACATAAAGACAAAACCAGGCAAACTAGAGTGTCTGATAATGGAAGAGCATTTGTACACATAACAAGCATGGCCAAAGCAGAAGAAGACTACTTCTGATATGTGCAACTGATTGCACTGCATGGCTTTAACCTCTCTGTCCTGCTGTTTGCCCATTTGCTAACATGGTACAGGGGTATTTATCCTCCCTCCTGGCTGTTGGGACATGTAACTAATGTTTATAAAGCACTTTGAGATTCTCCTCTGGAAGATGCTTTATAAGTGCAAGGAAAGCCTACACATGTGTGAGTAATTGATAATGTGGTAACTTTGAATTTCTTTGCTTTTGTCTGCTTATGTCAAACACAATATTATTGTGGTGAGATCTTTTATATAATATACCAAAAAAGTGTGCAGATCCTGAATTATCTCCTTTTCTCTCCTACTCATAGATCATTCAACATACCTTCTTTTAGCTGATATTTGCTGCTCTGGAAGTGGGTATTTGCACATTAGTAGCAGCAATGTCTCACATTTCTGCTCCACTGCATTGCACAGCTTTAAATATCTTAGATCGCATCATCTTGTGTTATGTCAGCTCACATTGGCTTTATTGTGTGACACAACATAACATGATGGGAGCTGACAGAAGTAATGTAATGCAATATGATGTATCAGAAATTTAAAGGTTATAGAGATTAGACATTTGGTGTCAATTTAGATAGGAGGCTTCAAAGCTAAAATGAATCTGGCAGACACTAATGGAGTGAATGTTACAGTGACCATTTTTCAGAGTAGCAGCTGTGTTAGTCTGTATCCGCAAAAAGAAAAGGAGGACTTGTGGCACATCCGATGAAATGAGCTGTAGCTCACAAAAGCTTATGCTCAAATACATTTGTTAGTCTCTAAGGTACCACAAGTTCTCCTTTTCTTTTTACAGTGACCATTGTAACTGTGAAACTCTGGACTTGGAAGTTAATCAAACTAAATTTAGATGGTTCATAAAAATAGACCGAAATATTAGGGAAGGTTCTGTATCTGTGGTTGATATTGATGTGCAACTTGGGGAATATCTAAATGACAGATACTGTAAAAGGTACTTCTCCCCCACTTTTTTTGTTTTGGCTGATTATTTGTTTTGTTGCTTTGTTGTATGAACTGTGGACTAGAAAAAAAGTTTATAATGATTGGATAACATTGTTGCACTGGGTTACATCAGATAACCTTGTATTACGTGGACTGGCAATAAAGATGTCAATGAAACTGAAGTGCCCACTCTGTGTCCCACATACTATTTTAACACTGTTTTTATTTTGCACTCTTACTTCTTAATGTTATATGGTATTTAGATGTCAAGATGCGAAGCACCTAAGGAAGGAAGGAAGGAAGGAAGGAAAGAAAAAGTACAGAATTCCCTTATTACCTATTACTATTCAAAGATCAGATGATTTCCATGCTTTTGTTAGTGACAGAAAATCTTAAAGTTTTGGAGGTTTGGTTGCTTACACAAACCATCTGCATCCTTGAGGCTTCCTGATTATGTTTCCCTAGGCAAGTCTTTTTCCCTGTTCCAACACATTTTCCGGCAGTGAGTTAGCTATTCTGGGAGCAGCCATGTGCTACACTTGCTTCTCCATCACAGCTGGTATGTGGCAGAAGAACCCAATAGTCCTCTGACTTGTATTTTAAACTTTAAAGAAACTCTTGGGCTTTGTTATAATCTGTACCCCAGAGTGTAAGGAGTTCAAACTAACTGTGCAAGACACTCACCTCCTACATTGAAAGAACCAATAAATCCTGTGTGATCTGGCCCTGAAAGGGAAGCTTGGGTAAAGTTAAAGAGACTGGGCTGCTCAGGGCTTCCAAGAGAGGAAAGTGGGCTGCATTTAGGACAGGAGTTATTTAAGGCTATATATGAAATGAAGAAAACCAGAATGCCCTGGGAGCTTGGCAGTGATCCAATGAAGTAGTACAAAGCACTGGAGCAAAGTCTGCCTTTCTCCTGGGAAAGGGATCAAGAATATTTTAGAACAATGTATATGAATTGCAGGGTCCAATCTAGGATTGTACAGGCAGGGTGAATGCATGATAGCTGATAAAAATTAAAGACAGCTTTAATTCCTCTTTTCCTGCTTTCTAACTCCAGCTCCTCAACAAAATAAGATTCCTTTGCTGAAAACTGCTGTCCTCCCCAATGATTCTTCCCTTTGTGAGCCTTCAAAGCATGAACTTTCTGTCATTTTTTCACCAACATAAAAGGAAGCATGTTAACAGTAAGAAAAATGGTTAAGTGGTTTCGCCTACATTTCAAGAGAGACCACAATTGCTTCACTGTGTTGAGAGACAAGAAAATATGCTCTACTGCCAGGTTCACCAAAAGTGAGATTTTTCCCTCCATGCAGCTCGTGCAGTTATCATTGTTCCCTGTGAAATTATAGTATCACTTAGTTATTTCAAACAGCATGTAGTGTTTTATGGTGAATGATTTGTGTCATTGTCATCATCCTAATAGAATCAATAGGATATATTTTAGAGGATATTGGACCAAGAACTACCGATACACTGTACGGCCCAATCAGACTCAGCAGCAGCTCCAACTGGGGACTGGAGGTTGGATCCAGCTAACCAACTGACCCTCCTCTTTATTGCACATATCCATGGTTCTCTGGAGCAAGGACTTAAGAGGCACATGGCCCTGTGAAGATTTTATTTCCATCCTAGGATCAACATAATTTTCCTGGGGAATGGCCCTTTAAGCAAACCACAGCATCCTCCTGGAAGAAGATGCTCAGAAGCAGTGGCCTTCTAATCGCTTGTTCAACTTGGGCTTTGAGGACATGGCCCTAGCAGTCACAGAAAGTGGCATCTTTGGCTCCTGAGCAGCCCTGATGGTATCTGCAGTTCCAACTGTGCTGAGCTGTATTATTTGGAAATGGACAATTTGGTGTGATAGGTGGAGGAAAGATGGGTAACTGAATAGGAAGTAAAGGTATTGGCAGGGTTTGGCAGCAACTTAAGAGCCCCAACCTGCACTGATACCACAGAGTGCACTCCCTACTCTGCTGCATTAGCGGCACCAGCGCGTAGGGAAAGTCAGCCGCATGACCCTAGGTGCGGCGAGCGTTGTGCAGGAGGAAGGCGAATATGCACGGTGAGGGCTGTGAAGGACTGGTGAGGATAGCTCAGGATATTTTAGAGACAGTAATCATGCTTTACACAGTGCTGGCTGTGGATAATCTATATGGAAGAGGAAAACAGAGAACTAACAAAAGAAGCTAGAGATCATTTCTACCCAGGGCTGAGGTGGGGAACTCTTCAAGGAACACGTAGGGCTATGAAGGGATAGGGAACTTTTAAAATGATAATTTTAAAGAAGTTAAAGTGATGCAAAACCACAGATTGTGCAGAGCAGAAGTTGTTCAACGGTGTCATTTTTTCCCTCTTACCTTTATTCTCCCATCCATCCTACTGTTTGTTATACTCACTTCTTGTATCTTGTCTTCAATTCAGCATCAATCTGCAGACACCTACTCATGTGCCTAACTTTGCAAACACGAATAGCCCATTGAACTCAGTGGAAATACGTGCATAAAATGAAGTTTACTGATTTGTAAGATTGAAGCCAAAGACTGTAAACTCTTTGGGGAATGGACTGTCTTGCTACATGTCTGTAAAGTACCTACCACAATGGGGTCCTGATACTGATTGGATCTTGTGAGAGGGTTCATTTATCATGATCTTAGTGCCTCATAGCCCTCTGACTCTCCAATTAATACATACACCCCATGTGTTTCAAATTATGTTCCACCTCTTGTGGTCTGGTTTGGTAAGTCACAGCAAGGAATAATCAGGCACTTCCTTTGGCTCTTCCAGTAACAAACGCCTCTTCTCCTAGACTGCAGTTTCACAATTTCTGCTAGCCCTCTGGGTTTAGCCCTTTATGCTTCCGGATTCCAGGACCTAGGTGCATAGGTTCCTTCCCTTGTTTTTACCATGGCTCGGCTTTCCATGAATGTAAGGCAGCTCTCATCCAGTGTGCCTGGTCCCTGTATGTCTATTCTTTGGCACTCTTTTCACAGGAAACCACCCATTCCAGCTCCTTCCCAACATATAACCACCGCAATCCTGGTGAGCTACTTTCACCTGCCAAAGACCCCATTTTTCTGCAGAAAAAAAACTTCCAGCAGGTTCCCTCTCTACGTGAAAGGCAGTCCATTGAGAGTAGGTGTGGCTTCGAAGCTGCTGTCACATTGCCATTGATCAACTGACTCAAATGTAGGCCAGAGTCTGAGTCTTAACTTTTACAAGCCCAGCTAACCCTGTGGCACATCATTCCCCACCTCATCACAAGAGTGAATGTCAGTGCACTTGACAGCAGCACAGCTCACTGCTAATGCAGGAATAGGATCTGTGCACTTCATTGCAGAGCCTGTAGTTGCTACCATCATACACATAAATTAACAGAGGCATAGTTCTGTTGATTATTAAAGGTATCTTCCATTTCTAATTTCTATTAGTCTATGACTTACTAGAGCTGTGCAAAACAATTCTCATTACTGGGTAAAATAGATACAAATCATTTACTTTTATTGGTATATTAAAACAAACAAGCAACTTACCATGTTTTTTGTTGGTTGTTGTTCTTATCTCCATTTCTGGTGACAGGAAAAGTGGTTTGTGTGGGTGGGGGGATTTTCATCTTGCTTACAAGGTACCAACTCCTGGTCTCAAAGAACTCTCATGTTAATAGCTACAATACTCTTTCAGAATTATGGCATGACTATTTGTAGCTTGTGGAACCAAGTGGTAGTGAGTTTCTGTGGCCTCCCATTGCTGTGATATTAAGCACATTATTCTGAAATTCTAACAAATTTTGGTTGTGGAAGCATAGGAATGGACTATGAAGTGTTTTCAAAAGAAATCTTTTTATAGTATTTGGATTTTGTGCATGTGATAGGATTCAAAATGACAGCATCTGCTATTTATTAATTATCAGGCACTTTCTATGTCCTTTGAAAAGATTCTTAAGTAGCCTTTTCTGCCATCTGCCACCAAGTTGGATAGGTTTATCCACAAACATATCAATTTATACATTCATTATGAAGTGGATAATATAAAGTCACCCTTATCACTTGTATCAGGGCATACCTAGTTGTTACACTAGTCTTTCTTACAAATATACTTAATTTACATAATGCAATAAAATACAACATTTAAGATACACACAGCTAAAGAGGGTTTTTAATCACTTTTATTTTCCATTGTGCTGGCCAGTGTAGTTGCCCTAAAGGACTCCAAACACTTGCAATTATTTTTGATAATATAATTACAGCTTTACAATAGGATATTACTTGCTGTAAGAAGTGTCATGCTAACATTGGAGCTAAATCCTAATCCCAGGTATACCTGTGTAAACTACAAAATAACCCCACCAAAGTCAATGCGGTTCCTTTAGATTTATGCCAGACTATTTGAAATCAGAATCTGGCCTGCCTCTCTTGATGTGCTTCCAGTGCATTGAGATATAGAAATACTAATTCATGCAAATGGATATTTAAAAGAAATTGTACTGCATTCTAAATAGACCTGACACCATGCTGATGAGTTTTCTATTTATGATGACCAAATAAAATATACATGCTGATAGTTGAGGTGTCCAGAATGGTTGTTTATTTCTGTTGCTTTAGCAACTTGAGACAGTTTTATGAGGTTGCTTCATGTCATAAAAATACAGCTTCTCTAAGTCTTTGAAAACCCTGGAATAATGCAGAAATGAGGTCTGTCACAAACAAAGCAGGACTGAAGGCTTACAAGCAACACAATTCTGGAAAATGTTACCTTGCTTTAAAACACAATGCATGCTAAAAGTCAGATAATCCCTGGCCTTTTCATAAGTGGCAGGTGGGGAGAATGCAAGGAGTCTTCTCCCTTCCACAAATGCTCGTGCAATCAACACAAGGGCCAAGAAAAATTGCAGATTTTGCCCTAAGGGGAATTAATGCAGATTGTTTCCTTGCACTGCTGTAGAGAGTTGTAGGGGTAGTTGCTGGAGAATGTTGGGTCACAGACTGAGTTTGGTGGGGGAAACGGGATGGTCAAGCAGCCAACTGATTATTCTGAAATTAGCCTAAATGTGCTGTGACAGAGTGTACCGGCCCGCACTGGAGTGGAAGGGGTTAAAGCAGTGATCTTAGTAGCAGAAGCTATGCCCCCCCCCCCCCCCCCCACACACACACACTGCTGGGCATGATCCAACTGCTGCTGCAGTATAAAAGGGAGCAGCCTAGCTCAGTCTGGGCTGGCTGCTGAGGAGGAAGGATGCAGCTTGCTAGCTTCAGCTGAGAAGCAGCCAGGATCCCAGACCATAGGAGCAGGAGATGCCAAGGCCCAGGCAGGGGACCAGGTACTTGCCCCAGGGAGATTTCAGCCACCACCTGAGGAGTCCACAGACTCTAAAGACTCCCTGACTTCAACTGCAGGAGTCATGGTAGGAAACGTCACAGCGAGGGACTAGCCCATGTCTCAGCAGCAGTCGGCATGTTGGGTGAATGCATTTACCACTTCCAGAACCCTGGGCTGGAACCTGGTGGAACGGGGGGGCCTGGGTCCTCCTATGCAGCTGCCCCCTTTGTGGGGTGGCCCACTGAACCACCCCCAACTGAATGTGCATTATGCCGTGCTTCCCCTCAGCCAAGGAGAGCCCTATTGACTTTGGCCATTAGGCTGTGCTTCCCTGCACCCCAGGGGAGTCCTAGTGACTCTGGCCATTGGGCCATGCTTCCCTGCACCCCAGGGGAGTCCTAGTGACTCTGGCCATCGGGCCATGCTTCTCTGCAGTCCAGGGGAGTCCCATTGGCCATCGGGCCATGCTTCCCTGCAGTCCAGGGGAGCCCCACTGACTGGCCATTAGGCTGTGCTTCCCTGAAGTCCAGGGGAGTCCTATTAGCTTTAACAGAGGGCCTACCCTGACCTTGCCTTACCCCAGGGGGATGAGGTCTACTGGCCCTGTGACACATGCATCTCAGTAGATGTGAGCTGGCATATAATGGCAGTCTTAGAAAACTGAACAAAAGAAAAGGAGGACTTGTGGCACCTTAGAGACTAACAAATTTATTTGAGCATAAGCTTTCATGAGCTACATGAAAGCTTATGCTCAAATACATTTGTTAGTCTCTGAGGTGCCACAAGTCCTCCTTTTCTTTTTGTAGATACAGACTAACACGGCTGCTATTCTGAAATCCTAGAAAACTGGGACATTCTTAATAAATATGGATGTTGGCCTCTCAGCAATGATGACTATGAAGTAAGTGGAAGAAGCCTTGTAATAAAGACATAGGCACAATCAAATCTGAGAAAAAACTGAGACTAGCTTTTTTTCCCGAAGTTGAATGCTTAAAATTAGGCACATTAACCCATATTAGTCAGCATTTTCTTGTTAAATGTTTGTCACCCTACATTTCATTTTTTTTCCCTTAGTCTTTTTCAGTTTTGCCTACCGCTGTTTTTGCTTTTCTTTCCTCCTTTCATGTTATTCTTTTGAGACATATATTTGTAACAGGAAATAGGCAAATTGGTTTTGAAAAAATAAGAACTGCCCTGAACCTGAACTTTATCATAAAATTCACAATTCACAGTCCTTTGATGTGACTAGCCTTTCAAAACTTTCCTAGTCATGATGCTTTGCTCTACTATTTTCTGTCTGGTTCTTACAATAAACAGTGTCATTTGCATCCTGAATTACTTGAGAACTCTTCCAAAAACCTTTAGGATTTTAGTGAAATATTTAATAATCCCCTTATTTTTCCATCTTAATTTATATATTTAGAAATGTAAATACTAAAAACAAAAGGAAAAAATAAACCAGACTTACCAACTTTTCCACAGCCATCCCATTTGTATTGCTAAGCTTTTTCCATTTTGTATGCAAAATGAGAGAGAGACATCTCATTTTATCAGTGAAAAAGGGTGTTACAATAAAACCCATGCTGTACTCTGTGTTGGAATGATTTAAAACGTAGCAGGAACCAGATTGTGGAATTATTCCACATGTAACTAAAGCTGGATGAAATTGTTGGGAGATACTTTATTCAAAGAAAAATGCAGTTTTGTTCAAACCAAAACTATTTATGAATATAACATGTTAGTTTTTCAGGCGCAGCAAACTGTGTGTCCTTTTATCCCAGTGGTTAGGGCACTTGCCTGGAATGAGAGAGACCCACACTGGAATCCCCACTCGGAAACTGGGACTTGAATTTAGATCTCCCCTCTCCTTGATAAAAAGAAAAGGTGTACTTGTGGCACCTTAGAGACTAACCAATTTATTTGAGCATAAGCTTTCGTAAGCTACAGCTCACTTCATCGGATGCATACTGTGGAAACTGCAGAAGACATTATATACACAGAGACCATGAAACAATACCTCCTCCCATCCCACTCTCCTGCTGGTAATAGCTTATCTAAAGTGATCATTCTCCTTACAATGTGTATGATAATCAAGTTGGGCCATTTCCAGCACAAATCCAGGTTTAAATAGAGACTGGGAGTGGCTAAGTCATTATGCAAGGTAGCCTATTTCCCCTTGTTTTTTCCTACCCCCCCCCACCCCAGACGTTCTGGTTAAACTTGGATTTATGCTGGAAATGGCCCAACTTGATTATCATACACATTGTAAGGAGAGTGGTCAGTTTGGATGAGCTATTACCAGCAGGAGAGCGAGTTTGTGTGTGGGGGGGGGGGGTGAGAAAACCTGGATTTGTGCTGGAAATGGCCCAACTTGATTATCATATACATTGTAAGGAGAGTGATCACTTTAGATAAGCTATTACCAGCAGGAGAGTGGGATGGGAGGAGGTATTGTTTCATGGTCTCTGTGTATATAATGTCTTCTGCAGTTTCCACAGTATGCATCCGATGAAGTGAGCTGTAGCTCATGAAAGCTTATGCTCAAATAGATTGGTTAGTCTCTAAGGTGCCACAAGTACTCCTTTTCTTTTTGCGAATACAGACTAACACGGCTGTTACTCTGAAACCTCTCCTTGATGAATGTCTGAACCACAAGGCTATAGGATCGTCTACAGTAGGTGAACGACAAAAAAAAAAGAATTCAGGCTTGTCTGCATGGGGAAGTAATGGGGACTATGAGGGGTGTGATTTCTAAAATGCACAAATGTGCTATGTATTATTTGGTCTGTGTTGACCCTGCTAGTGCAGACTAAAGGTTCCCTAGTTTGTTTTAATACTATGCTAAATCTCACTAGGGAATCTAGTGTGCAGCAGCAGGGTCTACAGACCACTTAAGATTCATCGTGTTAATCCACTTTAGAAATCACACTCCCATAGTCTCCATTACCTAACTAGATAGAAAAACCCTTATTCACCCAGCTCTCTACATAATATATACACTAGAAAAAGGGCCTAATCTTATGCCCATGGAAATCAAAATGATATTTCAATTGACTTTCATGGATTTTGGCTCATTTCCCATAATACTCCTGGTTGTAAATTTCTCTGGATTATAGCTGCCTAAACATAATGTTATACACAAAATTTAAAAAAAGAAATGTCACTTTTATATCCTTATATTATTAAATGAACAGTGGGATCCTTGTCAATGGCTGGTAATACCACAACTAATAGTAATAACAATATCCATTTTACTGTCAACTACATGCCAATCAGCCATAATTTCTAAGAAATAAATAACAGTGCATTTGTTAAATGTAACTTATCATTCAACAAGTTTGCTTTGAAAGAGGAATACCAATATTTCTCCTCTCCTGCTCAGCTAGCTCCAAGTCAGTCTACAGATGGAACATTACATGTAGGCACTTGTACATTCATTGCTTGTTTACATCACGTCTGGAAGTAATTTCTTAGAGGACTATTGTGGCTGTGCATCCTTTATGCTTTCTATCTTGGGCAGATTTGTAATAATATGGACAGTTCTTGCTGCTATTGTTCAACACTGCACACACTGAACCCGTTCCTGCTGAGGAAGACCTTCTGCTTTCAGAGATGCTAAATCCAATCTGTTAGCATTAGGGTTTTATGTAAGCACAGTTGAGTGAACAAATAATTTTGATGCACACGGAATCAAAGAAAGGTCAGAAAAAGCTCCAACCGTTAAATGATGCCTATTAATTTCATTGCTGTCAACAAGTAAGCCAGCTATGCAATGACAGAAATAATTGCTATGTCCTGTAGGGTCAATAAATTAATATGACACTTTTAAATAACATTAAGGGCAGTTAATAGCAGTGATGATTCTTCAGTGTAACAGTGTAAAATATATATTGAAGGGGAAAAAAAAAACATGAGTATAAAATAAATAGCAGCTAATTGGATGTAACAGCACATGGAGATCCAGTTCAGGTTGTGCAGTACCAGTGGGATAAGTGCTCTACTGCTCATGATACTGAGAAGATGGCCTGTGAGGGTGGTTACCAGTTGTAGGTTATCTGTGAACTTCTTGTGGAAGATGAAAAAAAGAACATGACAGTAGCCCAGCCTGGAGATGATAAATGAGTGAAATACTATGACTGGGTCTTTGTCGGAAACAAAGGGACCACATAGGGTCCTCTTGCTATCCAGAGGTGGAAGAAGGTGTTTTTAGCATCTGCTGCTATTTGACTATGCAGCCTCAGTGCTGGAGGGTGAACTATGGTGAGGCTTTCCAGTTGATCAAAAGAAGTAAATACTTTGAGAACTTTAGTCTGTCCAGGTTTCAATGAAATCCACCTGTTCTATATCCATGGTCCAAAGTCTCTTAAGCACTGTGTCTGCAGAGTGGTGAGACAATGTTGCATGTGCTGGGTGAAAAAAAAAAAAAGATACAAATCTGCATGTATCAGCATATTCTCATCACTGCAGCCTTCACCATCTAACTATATTCCCTACAGACATTAGAGAATATGCTATTAGGAACCATCTTGCTGTGGCAGGAAGATAACTAACATAACTTAATAGTTTATTTCCCTCCACCTCTTAGTAAGTCTAATCAAATGACCACATTTATCCTAAAGCTATACTGTAGTATTGATGTGGTTAACTACGAGCAACATTTCTACTGGTGTAGCTATGATATAACTAATATAATAAAATGACAATTATTGAATTAAAATATTGAGCCAGATTGAGATTGGAATATGGAATGGCCCCTCAGTATATCAATCCCTGTCTGTGGTGTTTGGGGATTGGAAGGGCACCACCTATGAAGAAGCACTGTCCCATCTCTCCCTAAAGCTCAAAGTGGGCACTGTACAGGGTGGTGGATCTGCTCAATTACGTAGAACGAAGGAGCTAGGTGTTACAGTGCAAATACACAAATACCTCTAGAGAAATATTTTCACACTGGGAAAATGTTTTCTTCAAATAATATTTTGAAAATCGTAAAGGATCACTATTGATTGTGCTTATGTCCTTTACAAAAGGATTCATCTGATGTGGCATTTCTTGTCAAAAAAATTCTTTTGTACAAAAATCATTCTAACCCCCCAAATAGTTAAAGAAACAAGTTGAGTGAGGTACTATCTTCTGTTGGACCAACTTCTGTTGGTGAAAGACACAAACTTTTGAGCTTCATGGAGCTCCTGGGGTCTGCAAAGCTTGAAAGCTTGTCTCTCTAGCATCCTGGTGCCACACGGAAAACAGCAATACTGCAAACCAAATAGTTAGAAACGTCTAGTCTGATTAAATTGTAGCTAAGTAACACAGTGCCATTTGCTGGAAAATGTGGCATTGTTGTTCCATAGGAGAAAGGTTAACATGACTGTTAAATTATATGATAATTCCCAAGAAATTAAAGCCTTTTGTGACTTTCCTGTACTTTCTGGGAGACAGAGGCATACCACTGCCTTAGGATAGCAGTAAATGGTTTTAAATATATACTTTTTAAAAAGTATCACATGCAAATAATTGCAGTTATTTAGCTTTCTATGTCCTCTTTTGGAGACTCATGCTTGTAATATGAGGAGTAACCCATTAGATAGGAGACAATTTGAGAAAAGTAATTAGTTACCTATATAACCAAAGTCTGTTCTAAGCATTTTCCATTTAATTTCCATAAAATTATCACTGCACAACATGCACAGAAGAGAAAATAAAAATCTTCTTCCTGGAATTTGGTTTGGACTTAACCTCAGGTTTGGTATATTCATTGGAGACTTTGGTAAACTCTAAGCTTATAGTTGGTAACAAATTCAGATCTAGTTCTGTTACCCTCAATGGGATTTCATACTCAGAATATAATTTAATTCTTCCTTCATGACCTTAGGAAAAGAGAAGATGCTGATCTCAAAAATGTGTTACTTGTATAGTTGTTCACTTGCTTTATTAGTGAGAGTAGTGAAATAGTGACTCTCCCACAGCTGAAAGAGTCAAACTCTGAAAAAAAAGTAGTATACATTAAGAACAAGTTAAAATTCTGTTTTCCTTCAATAATTTGATCGACTTTATTCCTAGTAGCTGAAATGTAATGGTCAAATAAAGCCCAGGGTGTTACTGCACTCGGGGATGTTATTTGTTTTCTTTTTATTAGCTTTGTAATTTTCAATATATTAACACATGCTTGTATTTGCGGATCAGGTTTATTATATTTAAGTTAATTATATTTACTATTGATGTTTTACTTTTGGTGGGTTTTGCTGCAATAATTAATTATTCCATCATTAGATGTGACCTTGTTCCTTAGCACAGAAGGGGACACATTATTTATCCACAGAAACAGCTTCTTATATCCTAAATTAGATAATACAAGTATTGTTGCATCCTGACAGTATGCATTACTATATTTTATCAAATTACTTTTTAAAGTGCAACAAAAGATGAAAAACAGCAGGATAATGTGGAAGAATTTCAGCTCCTGTGTTTTACAATGCCTATTTGATAAACTAGCTTGATGATACAGATTCATGGGCAGCCTGATGACATTGGTTTCAAATATCAGTACAAGAGCAGGATATACAGAAGGATATTGGTTTATTAACTTCAGCTTTTATTGTGATAATTTTTGTGCTTGTTTCAACCTAAATTTATGTTGCAATATTCTTAAGGCCAGTGCTTAATTTGTAATGAAAGAGGTGCCAGGGCTTAAGCAATTTTTTTTAGTTTCATAACTGATGTGGCAAACCCAGAGGTGCTGGGGCTATGAACTGCCAACCCTAGAGATGCTGGGGCTCAGCCCTGTCAAGCCCTGTCACAAATTAAGCACTGCTTAGGGCTAATTTTTATTTGGATTCATTTTATTTCATAAATCATGTCTAGTAAAGAAAGCCTAAGTTTATAAGCCATATTTCATGGAACTCAGCAATGGAGCTGTGAGAAGATATGTTTAATCTTCATAAAACAACCGTTCTTTTCTTCTTGGGCACTTTAAATATATTATACAAGACATATTGGAAAATAAATTTATTCTGTGTGTTATGATTGCGAGATTACATTACTTGACCAAAGTTATTACATGGGACACAATTTTAAATTTCCTTAAGTTCTATATATGCCTTCTTCCTGTTCCCCATACGTTATAAGAATAAAAGAGTAATTTTAATTATGCCAGCTGGAGTTCAGATACTACAATGATGGCTGATAATATAACAACCTCGGTGGACAGAGTTATAAGCAATAAGAACACAAGAACAGTCATATTGGGTCTAGCCCAGTATCTTGTCTTCCAACAGTGGCTAATACCAGGTGCTTCAGAGGGAATGAACAGAACAGAACAGGCAATCATCCCAGCTTCAGGCAATCAGAGGGTAGGAACATTCAGACCATGAAGTTCCATCCCTGATCATAGCCATTGATTGATCTATCCTCCATGAACTTCTTTAGTTCTTTCTGAACCCCATTACGGTTTTGGGTTTCACGACATCTCCTGGAAATGAGTTTCACAGGCTGTGCATTATGTGAAGTAGTACTTCCTTTTGTTTGTTTTAAACCTGCTATCTATTAATTTCATTGGGTAGACCCTAGTTCTTGTGGTATGTGAAGTAAATGACACTTCCTTATATACTTTTTCCATGCTAGTCACAATTTTATACACCTTTATCATATCCCCTCTTAGTCATAGAATCATAGGACTGGCAGGGACCTCAAGAAGTTATCTAGTTCAGTCCCCTGCACTCATGGCAGCACTAAGTATTATCTAGACCATCCCTGACAGGTATTTGTCTAATCTGTTCTTAATTGCATACATACTCATGCAGCTAGCCCAAGCCACTGTCTGTCACCACAGCAATCCTGCTACTTTTAGGCACTAGCTTGAGAAGAACATGCACAAGTATGCCTACCCATGCTGGGATTTACACCTGCTAGCTGCTACGTAGACATACTATTAGGCTGAAAGGAGCCATCTTGCATTCATTTTTAATGAGAACTATACAAATACAATTTAGCATTTATCTCTCTAAATATTTCTATCACACAACTAACCCTAAGGTATTTGACATAAGTTGCCTGTGAAGTACACTCCATTATCTTTGGGTTTGAGGCCTACATCCAACTGATACACGTCCCATAGTATGAGAAGGGGACAAGAAAATCAAATCTTACTTTTATGGGGAAAAATGCAATGAGATTTGAATATTGATACAGAGAAGACATTTCAGTTAGTATAGTCTCTCCTGAAAGATACAAAATGTAAACTGCATGGATCCCAATTTATCTGGGAAGATAAAGATGTTTAGTTGACTTTTAATCCTTAGTTCTGAGAATCAAAGGGATGGAAATATTTTTTAACCTGATGCTTTTTAACTACTAAGCCATACCCTTTGGTTTCAGTAAGGAGACATTGACCCTAGTAATACACAAGGTTTGACTGTCAGGGCTACATTTTCCAAGGGATTCCATTTTGCATGCTCCCTGGATTTTACATAAGAACATAACAGCTATATTCTATCAGACCAAAGGTCCATCTAGCCCAGTAACTTGTCTTCTGTCAGCGGCCAATACCAGGTGCTTCAGAGGGAATGAATAGAATAGGTAATCATCAAGTGATCCATCCCATGTCACCCATTCCCACCTTTTGGCAAATAGAGGCTAGGACACCATCCCTGCCCATCCTGGCTAATAGCATTGATGATCTATCCTCCATGAACTTACCTAGTTCTTTTTTGAACCCTGTTATGGTCTTGGCGTTCACAACATCCTCTGTCAAGGAGTTCCACAGGTTGACTGTGTATTGTGTGAAGAAATACTTCCTTTTGTTTTAAACCTGCTGCCTATTAATTTCATTTGGTGACCCCTAGTTCTTGTGTTACAAGGAGTAAATAACACTTCCTTATTTACTTTCTCTATACCAGGCATGATTTTATAGACCTCTATCATATCCCCCCTTAGTTGTCTCTTTTCCAAGTTGAAAAGTCCCAGTGTTATTAATCTCTCCTCATATGGAAGCTGTTCCATACCCCTAATCATTTGTATTGCCCTTTTCTGAACCTTTTCCAATATATATATTTTTGAGATGGGGAGACCAGACCTGCATGCAGTGTTCAAGATGTAGGCCTACCATGGATGTATAGAGAAGCAATTTCTATTTGCACCTGTGTATTCACACAAATCTGAGGTATGTGGACATAAATCAAGTAGTTAGATACTGGTATCTTACAATATTTATGTATAAAAATGCTGGTTTGGTATCCAGAATCAGGTGCATACACAAATTGTGTGTATGAAGCAGTATTCCTTTGAAAGTTTGCCCTATGAGAGCCAGACTGCTGTAAATCAGAGTGGAAAAATAGAACTTGGTGGAAACCTGTTCTCGTAGCAGACAGTGTGTTGTGAGTTGTCGAGTATATGGATATGGAATAAAGTAGACCATTTTGGAGGCATAAAAGTAGGAGGAATCAGCATTATTATGGACACCTTTCTTAGTCTCTCTTTTTTCCCTCCTCTCATTTAAAGAGCATCCAGAAGAACGAGAAGGAAAATAGGCAAGTACCATACCATGTACATGCATGGTTTTGTATTGGTAGTATTTGTATGTGTAGAGGCTTGTAGGGGCTTTGTGCTGGGAGAGAAGCTGAGCCCTGATTAGGGGGCGGGGCTTCACTGACTAGGGGTCCTATAAAGGTAGCAGCCAGTCAGGCAGCGGCACAGACAGCTGCAGCGGCACAGGAGCCAGCAAACAGGGGAGTTTGTCTTGTGGTGCTTGGTTTTGCTGTGGGTGGTGGTGTTTTGGTGTGGTTTGTGTTTCCCAGATTAACAGGATTTAGGTGGGAAGGCTATGACAGATACAGAGGTGGCAGTGGGAGTGACCCATGTAGCAGATGACACAATGAAGATGACTGGATGTGGAAGCTGTGGTATGTACATGATCCTGGAGGGGGCACCTGGTAAGAGTTTTGTCTGCATGAAGTGCCGTCTGATAGAGCTGATGGAGGAAAAGATCCGAGGTTTGGAGATGCAGGTGGAAAGTCTGGTAGAGTTTAGGAAGGGGTTTGAGCAGATTATGGAGCAAAGACATGAGGTATCTGAAGGAAAAGCTCAGACTTGCAGATGGAAGCAGGACTAGGGAATTCTGAGGGGAGACTGGGTGAGGAAAGTGGTCAGTGGAAGCATGTGACTAAAAGAACTAGGCAGAGGAAAAGACGGGCTAGTGAAGGAGAAATAGAGCTTAAGAATAGGTTTGCAGAGTTGGAAAATGAAGAAGGGGCTCAGCAGGTAGTCACTGAAGGTGACAGGGCAAGGAAGAAGAGAAGAGCGGTTAGTCCTATAGGAAAAGGGGAAGAGTTAATGGAAATTACACCAAATATGAGCCCCAGGAGGATACAGGATGGGTTAAAAAGGATTACAAGGGAGAATGGGAATAGAAAGAACTTGCAGCCAGAGGGAACAGGGGATAGACTGGAGAATAGCACCGTCACTAGGAAAAGGCAGGTCTATGTGATTGGGGACTCTTTACTGAGAAGACTAGATAGGCCTGTAACCAGAGCTGATCCAGAAAATAGGAGGGTGTGCTGTCTTCCAGGTGCTAAGATACGGGATGTAGACCTGAGGTTGAAAAGGATTCTAAAGGGAGCGGGAAAGAATCCCCTAATTATCCTTCATGTGGGAACAAATGATACGGCTAGATTCTCGCTGGAAAGTATTAAGGGAGACTATGCTAGGCTGGGGAGGACGCTTAAGGAAATTGAGGCTCAGGTGATCTTTAGTGGGATTCTGCCTGTTCCTAGAGAAGGGCAACAAAGGTGTGACAAGATTATGACTATCAATAGATGGCTTAGGCAGTGGTGCTATAAGGAGGGCTTTGGGATGTATGGCCACTGGGAGGCATTCATGGATAGAGGACAGTTCTCTCGGGATGGACTTCATCTGAGTAGGGAAGGAAATAGACTTCTAGGATGGAGGCTGTCACAACTGATTAAGAGAGCTTTAAACTAGGAATTTGGGGGAGATGGTTGGGAGATGTCCAGGTAATCTCCACGCCAGAATTTAGCATAGAGTGGAAAGAAAATGAAGTAAGAGAGGATACAGCTGTAGGTAGGAGGAAGGGCAGTGTAGATACAAGTTTAATAGGTTATACTGGTAGTAAAATAACCGTGCCTAATAGGGTACAGAATGTGAGTGAGGCCAAACAGCAAAAATTAAGATGTTTGTACACTAATGCAAGGAGCCTAGGTAACAAAATGGAGGAACTAGAGTTACTGGTGCAGGAAGTGAAACCAGATATTATAGGTATAACAGAGACCTGGTGGAATAGTAGTCATGACTGGGCTACAGGTATTGAAGGGTATGTGCTGTTTAGGAAAGACCGAAATAAAGGTAAAGGTGGTGGACTAGCACTGTATATCGATGATGAGATAGAATGTAAAGAAATAAGAAGCGATGAAATGGATATGACTGAGTCTGTCTGGGGAAAAATTAAATTGGGGAAGAAAACTATTAGAGCCTCCCCTGGGATAGTGCTTGGGGTGTGCTATAGACCGCCGGGATCTAATTTGGATATGGATAGAGCCCTTTTTAATGTTTTTAATAAAGTAAATACTAATGGAAACTGTGTGATCATGGGAGACTTTAACTTCCCAGATATAGACTGGAGGACGAGTGCTAGTAATAATAATAGGGCTCAGATTTTCCTAGATGCGATAGCTGATGGATTCCTTCAGCAAGTAGTTGCTGAACCGACTAGAGGGGATGCCATTTTAGATTTGGTTTTGGTGAGTAATGAGGACCTCATAGAGGAAATGGTTGTAGGGGATAATCTTGGCTCAAGTGATCATGAGCTAATTCAGTTCAAACTGAATGGAAGGATTAACAAAAATAAATCTGCAACTAGGGTTTTTGATTTCAAAAGGGCTGACTTTCAAAAATTAAGGAAATTAGTTAAGGAAGTGGATTGGACTGAAGAATTTATGGGTCTAAAGGTAGAGGAGGCCTGGGATTATTTTAAATTAAAGCTGCAGAAGCTATCGGAAGCCTGTATCCCAAGAAAGGGGAAAAAATTCATAGGCAGGAGTTGTAGACCAAGCTGGATGAGCAAGCATCTTAGAGAGGTAATTAAGAAAAAGCAGAAAGCATATAGGGAGTGGAAGAAGGGAGGGATCAGTAAGGAAAGCTACCTTATTGAGGTCAGAATATGTAGGGATAAAGTGAGACAGGCTAAAAGTCAAGTAGAGTTGGACCTTGCAAAGGGAATTAAAACCAATAGTAAAAGGTTCTATAGTCATATAAATAGGAAGAAAACAAAGAAAGAAGTGGGACCGCTAAAAACTGAGGATGGAGTGGAGGTCAAGGATAATCTAGGCATGGCCCAATATCTAAACAAATACTTTGCCTCAGTCTTTAATAAGACTAAAGGGGATCTTAGGGATAATGGTAGCATGATAAATGGGAATGAGGATATGGAGGTAGACATCACCATATCTGAGGTAGAAGCGAAACTCAAACAGCTTAATGGGACTAAATCGGGGGGCCCAGATAATCTTCATCCAAGAATATTAAAAGAATTGGCACAAGAAATTGCAAGCCCATTAGCAAGAATTTTTAATGAATCTGTAAACTCAGGGGTTGTACCGTATGATTGGAGAATTGCTAACATAGTTCCTATTTTTAAGAAAGGGAAAAAAAGTGATCCAAGTAATTATAGGCCTGTTAGTTTGACATCTGTAGTATGCAAGGTCTTGGAAAAAAATTTGAAGGAGAAGGTAGTTAAGGACATTGAAGTCAATGGTAAATGGGACAAAATACAACATGGTTTTACAAAAGGTAGATCGTGCCAAACCAACCTGATCTCCTTCTTTGAGAAAGTAACAGATTTTTTAGACAAAGGAAACGCAGTGGATCTAATTTACTTAGATTTTAGTAAGGCGTTTGATACTGTGCCACATGGGGAATTATTAGTTAAATTGGATAAGATGGGCATCAATAGGAAAATTGAAAGGTGGATAGGGAATTGGTTAAAGGGGAGACTACAACGGGTCCTACTGAAAGGTGAACTGTCAAGTTGGAGGGAGGTTACCAGTGGAGTTCCTCAAGGATCAGTTTTGGGACCAATCTTATTTAATCTTTTTATTACTGACCTGGGCACAAAAAGTGGGAGTGTGCTAATAAAGTTTGCAGATGATACAAAGCTGGGAGGTATTGCTAATTTAGAGAAGGACAGGGATACCCTACAGGAGGATCTGGATGACCTTGTAAACTGGAGTAATAGGAATAGGATGAAATTTAATAGTGAGAAGTGTAAGGTCATGCATTTAGGGATTAATAACAAGAATTTTAGTTATAAGCTAGGGACGCATCAACTAGAAGTAACGGAGGAGGAAAAGGACCTTGGAGTATTGGTTGATCATAGGATGACTATGAGCTGCCAATGTGATATGGCTGTGAAAAAAGCTAATGTCGTCTTGGGATGCATCAGGAGAGGTATTTCCAGTAGGGATAAGGAGGTTTTAGTACCGTTATATAAGGCACTGGTGAGACCTCACCTGGAATACTGTGTGCAGTTCTGGTCTCCCATGTTTAAGAAGGATGAATTCAAACTGGAACAGGTACAGAGAAGGGCTACTAGGATGATCCGAGGAATGGAAAACTTGTCTTATGAAAGGAGACTCAGGGAGCTTGGCTTGTTTAGCCTAACTAAAAGAAGGTTGAGGGGAGATATGATTGCTCTCTATAAATATATCAGAGGGATAAATACCAGAGAGGGAGAGGAATTATTTAAACTCAGTACCAATGTGGACACAAGAACAAATGGATATAAACTGGCCACTAGGAAATTTAGATTAGAAATTAGACGAAGGTTTCTAACCATCAGAGGAGTGAAGTTTTGGAATAGCCTTCCGAGGGAAGTAGTGGGGGCAAAAGATCTATCTTGCTTTAAGATTAAACTTGATAAGTTTATGGAGGAGATGGTATGATGGGATAACATGGTTTTGGTAATTAAATATTCATGGTAAATAGGCCCAATGGCCTGTGATGGGTTTTTAGATGGGGTAAGATCCAAGTTACCCGGGAAAGAATTTTCTGTAGTATCTGGCTGATGAATCTTGCCCATATGCTCAGGGTTTAGCTGATCGCCATATTTGGGGTCGGGAAGGAATTTTCCTCCAGGGCAGATTGGAAGGCCCTGGAGGTTTTTCGCCTTCCTCTGTAGCATGGGGCACGGGTCACTTGCTGGAGGATTCTCTGCTCCTTGAGGTCTTTAAACTACAATTTGAGGACTTCAATAGCACAGATATAGGTGTGAGGTTTTTTTGTAGGAGTGGTGGGTGAAATTCTGTGGCCTGCGTTGTGCAGGAGGTCAGACTAGATGATCATAATGGTCCCTTCTGACCTAAATATCTATGAATCTATGAATAAGACTGAAGGGTTGTTTATGCTGATAAGGACAACTTCTTGCTTTGAAGGGGAGGACTTAATAAAGAAGTGGAGGTGTTTTCAAATGATCTATGACTCATCTGGGATATGTTCTCAGATATGTAACTATATCATCTATGTCTAATTTTGAGAAAAGATGCTTGTGTAGTGTACTGAAGGATGCATGAACTCTTTGGAGCTGAAAGACAAGGAAGAGAAATTTCCCTTGAAGCAGTGGAATTGGTAAAGAATGACTGAACTGCATATCCTCTTATTTACCAAAAGTGTAACTTGAATAATTACACATTTAATAAACTTTTAAAGAAATACTTTAAATACTAGGGTTGTTTGATATACTTGAAGCATGCTTAACATTTTAGACATACAGTATATTACACTTCCATAAATGTACATGCTATTTGACAACTGAGTTACAGTAATTCATATTATTTCAGAATTTCAAGCTAAGTAATGTAGCAAAATTTGCAACAAATTGGCACATAAGGTCAGGGAGAACTTTTGACTTCTTTATAGTGTAAATGTATATTTTTCATGTAGAACAGAATGTACCATTTTTAAAAGATGAATACTTTTCCCCCCCCTCATGTTAGTCAATGATCTTCACTTCTACATTTGCTGAATGAATTAAAAATAAAAAAAAAGACAGAGGTATACACAGAAAAGAAGTGCAGAACCAATGTCTTAGCTTAAAAGTGGTATGCAAAAAACCAATTTAAGTGGTACATTATGTTTTTATGAAGTGGGACCAAAGTCGCTGATTGTCTACTGTAACAAAGGCTTGGAAAGATAGGAATTCTATAAAAACATTCTTCCATGAATAGTGCTCATTCCCAGCTTATGCTTAAATAAATTTGTTAGTCTCTAAGGTGCCACAAATACTCCTGTTCTTATTCCCAGAAAAGATTTTCAATGGAGTTAAAGTTTTCACATTAATACTATGGGTTTTGAATTTTCTTGTTATATCTGGCCTATAAAAGGTAATTATGGGGTTGAGAAAAAGATCATAATTTTTAAAAATACTGCAATGATGGACAAAATTATTGTAAGTTGTGTGAATGTTATATATAGGTATCATGGTGACATTTCAATGTAGTATTTTCCATTTTCTTGCAGATGCTGTTCAAAAAGGATGGTTAGATGAAAAGGACTGTTAAGCTAGCTGCAGTGGACCAAGAGTGTGAGTACCAACCTCAGGGCAGACTGTTAAGATGCAGGGCGCAGACTGCAAATAAGTTGTGAGATCTATACTTAGATTTCACCAACCAACCATCAAGTGTTAACTCCTGAAGCAAGATAACTGCCTTAACATGGAGTCATAGTCTCCTTGGGTACTCTGGTCCATCTTGCCACCCAGGCATGCTGGCTTTTTTGATAGATGGTCCCTTACACCAAAAAAAATATCACAACGATATTCAGGTTACTCCGAATCTCAAAGGAATGGTCACTTATACAAAGACAACACTTGTAGCCAATCCTGTAATAAACTGGGTCATATGCCCTGTCTACAAGTAAACTTCCATTGAACCCAATGGGGATTCCACAGGTAAAATTATTACAGGGTTCAGACCCTGAACTTGGCTTTATAATAGCCTTTCCCTTATCTTTATCTCAAACCAAGTACCAGCAGTATGCACCTAAATGTTAACCAGCAACATAGGTAATTCTGCAAAGGTAATATAGGATAGATTTCAGTCATGAAAACATATCAGATAATTTCAGTAGTATGCTCCATCTGTTTTGTGCTACTCTAATGATGCAAAGCAGCTGTAAACCTGGCTTAACCAGCCATATAAGCCAGGTTTACGGCTCTATTGCATCACTGGAATGGTGCAAAGGAACCAAAGAGTACTAGTGAATTTAGCAAGTATATCAAATGCACTTACTCACAGGCGTATAGTCTTTAAGATTATTGGGGTATCATAAAGTAAGTTTCCATTCACAATTGCATCATAAATACTTATTACAGAAGATGATTGCTAGATTTAGTTACATTTATTACATTATCTTCTCATAAAATGGATTATAAAAGCACATTAGAGCATCCTTAGAGGATGGCAATTATGAAAAGTTGTAATAAAGCACGTTGTCCTGTGCACATTTTCTTAAAACAATGTATGTGCCCAGAGTACTTAATGCATTACTTTAAATTATGCAGCCTACTATAGAATGCCATGTAATTTGATAAATATAAAGAATTATGTATACCAAACTGCACATACAGTATAAGTAATTTCCCTAAGGAGAAATGGCGACATAATAAACCTTAAGAGCTCAGCTCAAGTGATTTGTTAATGTCACCAGTACTTCCAAATTGAATTACAGGTTCTTATAAACACTACTAGTGACATGCAGTTTTTATAATATAGTATAATATCATGTTTTCACACAGCATGTATTATATTTTTTATAAGAGAATGTCATTCTCCTTTGCCATTCTCCCAAACTGTTCTTCTTTCTTCTTTTCCTCTCCAACTGATCATCATAATTTCTCTTCCCATTTTCAGTGGCTGCTCCTCCTGTTTCTTGTCCCCCAGCTCTCTATTTACATTCACTCATCCTCTCTAAATGAATCTATTTAATCCACCCCACTCACTGTGGTGAATCATTTGACCTAGCGCTTGAATCTGCAGGAACAAATGAAGGTTGTGAAAAAGCAGCATTGAGTTACTGATAGGACTACTGAGCATGATCCTTTGTTGCTTGCAAGGCACTGTGGGTGTAAAAAAAACTTAACCTAGCATGAGGCCTATGTTTCCCAAACAGGCCTTTATTGTCTCACCAGGATGACAAAAAAGTTTAATTCTGGTAATCTGTTCTCCAAGGCATTTCATCTCTTCCCCTCCATTTTCCTTTGATTTTGCTGGATGCCACTGCAAATTTTCCTCACTTCAAGACTTAAAAGAAGTGAGACCCCCTGTCCCCAGGAGTTTACATTATTTATAACCATTAAGCACCTTTTTATTTACCAGTCACCAAACCTACATGTTCTAGGAGGAGGGGTACAGAACTTAAGCCACCCAGACATCTTTCTTTCTTGTGAATCCATCTTTACTGTCCTCTTTCCACTCCAGAGACACATCAGAGCTTATCTTGAACTACTAAAAACTATTTTATAAGTGCCCTAGGTTAAGGCATCAAACAATGCCTTTGAAATGAAACTCTATTTGAAATGAAACTGTTAGGTGCTTATTGAAATATTTTGGCTGCCTACATTTTTCCATTTTCGCAGATAAAAGAATTTATTCAAGAGATGTCTAGGCATCTTCAGGGGCCAAAAGGTTTATTATTTGAATCATCTGTGGAAGTTGGATGGTAATGTAGAGCATTACCTCTGGGTAGCACATTTTAAACAATCCAGTCAGGAAGTAAAATTGATTCAAAACACGTGTATCTACTAAATCTAGTCACTAAATAATTATTTTTATTGTGGATGGGTTTTCTTTATAGTCTTTATTTAAATTTTGTAAAGCGTCCTTGAATCCTTGATGACAGAACTAATGCTACTTATGGTAAAAAAGAATTTTTCAAACAAAATCTTGACACTTTTTCCTATCTAGTTAGCGTAAATGTCAACTTGATAGGCATATTAAAATGTAATATGATTTCATCATTTTTTCCCCCTCACTGATTGCTTTTTCATCTCACCACTGCCAGTGTTTTGATGGATATTGTAAGATGTGGTTATTTTATTTTCTTGCTTGGATTTCCAAATTTGGATATGCTGGCAGCACCACAGATGTCAACTGAATTTCAAACAAGATCAAAAGCTCAGTGGTACTTATTATAGGTTAAAAATATTTTTCATTTTAAAAAAGTTTGTGTGTAGAATATTCCGAAGTTTAAATAAATTTTATATTTTTGTATGTGCTGCACAATATTTCTTAATATTCTGTCCCCATTCTGCAAGGTAATTAAGTGTGTACATACCTTTTTAAGCACTGTGGCAGAGCTCCAACCTTGTCCGCATGAGTCCCACGCTTCCAGGTGGTTTATGCTAGCCTCAGAGGCTCACTGTGACCCTCCAAGTAGCCCTTCTCTCTCTGGGGCCAGGGTACAGTTCACTGAGCCCTTTTCATCATAAGCCAGCAAGGAGGTTGGTGAGAGAACTCTACAGTCTGTTGTCCCTACAGGCTTATTCCAGAACAGTTTAGCCTCCTGTCCTGACAGGGGCCTGTCTTCCCTTCCCAGGAGGTGTTTCTGTACTGGCGGGTTGGGGAGAACCTGGGCTCACCCTCTACTCCGGGTTCTGGCTCAGGGACCCTAATGGCAGCAGCTGTTGACAGCCGACCTTTCACTGTCAGAGTTGCTACATTTCCCTGGGCCACTTCCCCAAAGCTCTCGGACTTCTCTCAACACCGTCTTCACCCATACCTTAGGGCTCCCTTTCCAGTGGCTTGAGGGTGTCTTCATTCTTCAGCCCCACTTCCTCTCCCCTTTGCCTGGCTGGAGTGAGCCCTTTTATAGTATCAGAGGGGCCTTAGAGTCAGGTGTTCACATTAGCTTAACAGCCTCACCTGACTCTTTGCAGGTTAATTGAATTCAGGTATTCTCATTAGCCTAAGGGCTTCAACTGACTCTTTGCAGGTTAACTGGAGTTATGTGTCCACCCCAGCCTGGAGCACCCCCTGCTATGGTCAGTCAGGGAACAGAAAACTGCTTATCCAGTGGCCAGTATATTTGCCTTCTGCTGTACCCAACTGGTGGGCGAGCTTTGCCCGCCCACTTCCTGGATCCCAATAGGGCTGTACCCAACTGGCTTGGGTCTATCACAGCACATTTATTTCAATGGGTCTTGTCATGTTCTTAAAGATAGACACTTGTTTAAACACCTTGCAAAATCATAGCCACTGCACTAAATATTCCAGTATAAACTACGTGTAGACTTCCTCAACATAAAGACACAAAGATTGACCTTATCTACCAAGACATCCATTGAAGTTGAAACTTGGCCAGTCCCAAGACTAATGATTGCTTCCTATACAAAGAAATTCTTGCAAACATGATCACTATCCTACAGCAAAACACTAGTTTTGGGTCACAAAAAACAAACTCACTTGACCTGAGGGATAAATATAGTGGAATATATTTTTAAAGATATTCCTGCATTGCTCTACACAGAAATATCTGGAACAGATCTGCGCATAGCGGTGACACAGTCACACAACCCACCTCTATTAACATACATAAATGAGTCCTCAACTATCAGAGAGACAAGGTGGGTGAAGTAATATATTTGATTGGACCAACTTCTGTTGGTGAGAGACAAGCTTTAAGCTCAAAAGCGTGTCTGACTCACGAACAGAAGTTGGTCCAATAAAAGATATTACCTCACCCATCTTGTATCTAATATCCTGGGACCAACTCATGTATAACACTGCTTTAAAAATCCTCAGATAACAAGCTATTATTTTAAGGTTTACCTGGCCTGGCATCAGGTGATGTGATACTTCAGTTTCACCTCACATTCTTCAGTTTTCTTTCATATCCCAGATCCAGACTCCTCATGTGATCTCAGCCTCCTGCCCACTACCCTTCATCTCCCATGTCACATTATCCCTCCACACACCAGATTCCTTGTCTCAATCCATTACACCTCCTATCTGCCTCCAGGTCCACTTCTCATTCCCTATGCATTCAACTCATATTTCCTCCTTCACATTGCCTGTACAGGAGCACTGAGAGCTTGAGACAAAACACCTCCCAGTTTCGGTTCATGTGTCCTGTGTCACGGTGGCCCACAACAGACAGGAGCATCAATTGCAGGGAGAATCCTGTGTAGCCCAGGCTGGAGCCAGTTCAGTGCAGGTGGAATCTTGGGAGAATTTAGCTCCTGGACTAACAAGTCTCTATTGAGCATCTCAAACAGAGATTTTAAAAACCATATAATTTGGCCATTGTGGGACACTTTCATGGAAGCAACAAATGGCTCACCCTGGTGCAAAGGCAACCTCTGGCAAAATGCATGTGGAGTGTCTCAAAAAAAAATGGTTGTAAGAATTTACCATGGAGAGAATAATGTCTTTTCCTCTAGTCTCATTCTCAGGAACAGCTGGACTATTTTTGTGGAAATAAAATAATTAAAAATAAAAATCAGTTGGAGACAGACACCCAGCATGGAAAATTACATGGTGGAAAAGTTTGGTAAAGTTATGACCAACTGCAAACAGGGTCTCATAGTTGGGTGTCAGAAAAACAAGTGTAGGCAGTGCTACCTGTTCTGTCTCTAATAAGGATAATGGATAATAGACACACATCCAAAATCACAGCAAAGTCTCTATATTAACATTGAATAACACAATAAAAATAAAAATACAATAAGACTTTCTTCAGCCTACACAAATTAAGGAAAGTCTTTAACCTAGATAAGTAGTGGACAGACTATAATGAAACAGAAAATGTAAACACAGGTAGTAGACATGTTTCTCAATAAAACAAATAATGGGGCTGGACCAAGGAAACGGTGCAGAATTCATAGAGCAAAATCTTAATTGTCTTCTACAGTTATATTACAAGATGTTCAAGAGAGCTTACTATAATAGATGGCTTGCAAAAATCCAAGATGGCTTAATTTAAAATGGAAGACTAGTGCTGTGTATAAAAGGGAATGCTAGTGTAACAATCAATTCTTCGGTCTTCCTTCATCACGTAATTTGAAATCACAATGTATCCAACAACCTGACTACTTTTGTTATTTTCTTACCAAATTAGTCTTATTTAAAATGATAAATTAGATTTATAGGGAAAGAATAGAAAACTATACAGGTATACTAACTACAACTTTATCATAGTTTTTTGAACATTTTTGCACATAGTCCTCATGCAACATTTTTAACAGCAGTGTATTTACTGACAAAATGTAGTATTTCAGCAGGGATAATTTTATTGCTTCCTTTCTAGGAGGCATCGCTCTATATTTTGTCACGTGGGGTGTTAGCTGAAGAGCAATTTCTTTTTACTTTACATTTTATTTCAAGCCTATTCACTTTTTCCAAAACTCTCTCTCAAAGTTTATATATATTTTCAACAAGCGTACAATGGTCCACTGAATGCAGACTGATCGGTGAGGTATCAAAGCAATGTGGTTTCTGTTCAACCTCATTTATGCTTGAGCAACTTGTGACGGGGGGTCCAGACTGAATATTTACAGATACATATTTATAATCTTTGAGACCTTTTAGTTTAAAAAAATGAAATGGGTTGAAACAAAATGTAGAGTGCAACAAATAGCTCTGCAGCTGACTTCTGCGACCAAAATATACTGTGCTACCTAGTAAAGGAGATAATAAAATGCTGTCCATTTAAATACTACATTTTGTCAGTCAGTTCAGTGTTCTTTAAATTGTTGTAATAAAAACATAGTAGGAAAGCACAGATGCAATTTTATTTTAAATTTTTCTATATATGTATTTAGTGTTTATAAAAGTTGCACAATTCATAACTCAGACTTTATGTCATGGGAACACCATGGAAAAAAGTAGTTCAAGCCGCCTTACCACTGGGCCTGAACCCTTTCAGGGATACAACTTGTAGAATACAGAAGCATGAACTTCAGAAAGCATTGAAATTCGGTGTGAATAAAGGCCACAAAGTTTGCTTCTTTGAACATAATGCTCTTCAAGTATATTGAAAATGCCAAAATCTGACAAGAACGATCTTTTCTGGGAGTTACCTCTTCTGGTGTGTCTGGAAACCCATTTCCTGTATTTTGACACTGATAGTAGCTGTGTCTGGGATAAAAAGTGCAGTGGAATTATATGCTGACAATAACCTATCTCTGATCTGCCTACCCATTGGCTTCCATAAGACTACTCAGAAGAAGAGGGCACTAATCATTGTGATTATGAGTGGTAGAATCAGGCACTAACATTATAAATCAATTTCTATTATAATCCCATTTTGCAGTCCACCCACTCACCTTTAAAATGTATGAATACAGGAATGTCTATTTCAGAATTAGTAGCATCGATTTAGGAACAGTATTTTGGACACTGGATTCCTAAACTATGATACCAGTGTTTTTAAATTTTATACAATTTTTTTCTTTTTGTAGGAAAATTATAGAAAGAAGGAGAGAGATAAAATTTTGAAGTTTACTTTAGTGGACATATCTAATTGAAATCCAGAACTAAAGCTTAGTGATTACATTCATTTTAAACGTTAACACATTTTTAATCAGCAATGTGAATCCAATGGGCTTGAAAATGGGGCGTGAAATGGCAGCTGGACACATAACCATTTATTTAGGAAAGCTAAATACCAAACAATAAATTTCTAGCTTTCCTCTCTCTGCCCCCCAGATACGATTTGGAAACCACATGGTTTTCTATAGTGACATATAGTGACACATTCTGTGCTAAATGACTAGGGCATGCTGTCTTAAACAAGGGTTTGTTTTCCAGCAGAAAACTAGTATTAATCATTTCATGGTGAAGAATATACCAGGAAAGTCTCATTCACCACTACTGCAGTGAAACCATATGTACTTGCTACAGCACAATTGCATGATCTATCTGGCATTTTTGAGAATGTGGCTAGGAGGGCTGGTGCATTGTGTAGCAGGAATTAAGAGGTTAATAGAGCTGCTAACATCTCTGTTGATGGAGGCTTTATCCTCGCAGAGCTGTAGCATTCCCACAATATTTGAATAGTTAGTATAATTTATAGAGCTGTCGAGTAATCACAGTTAACGCATGTGATTAACTCAAAAAATTAATCACGATTAATCGCACTGTTAAACAATAGAATACCAGTTGAAATGTATTAAATATTTTTGGATGTTTTTCTACATTTTCAAATATCTATTTCAATTCCAACACAGAATACAAAGTGTACAGTGCTCACTTTATATTAGTTTTTATTACAAATTTTGTAATGTAAAAATGAAAAATAGTATTTTTCAATTCACCTTATACAAGTACTGTGGTGCAATCTCCTTATCATGAAAGTGTAATTTACAAATGCATTTTGTAAATTACAAATGTACATACAAATGTAGTTATGTATTTTTTAGTTACATAACTGCACTCAGAAACAAAGCAATGTAAAACTTTAGAGTCTACAAGTCTACTCAGTCCTACATCTTGTACATCCTGGAAAAATCATAGAGCAGGTCCTCAAGGAATCAATTCTGAAGCACTTAGAGGAGAGGAAAGTGATCAGGAACAGTCAGCATGGATTCACCAAGGGCAAGTCATGCCTGACTAATCTAATTGCCTTCTATGATGAGATAACTGGCTCTGTGGATGAGGGGAAAGCAGTGGACGTGTTGTTCCTTGACTTTAGCAAAGCTTTTGACACGGTCTCCCACAGTATTCTTGCCAGCAAGTTAAAGTAGTATGGGCTGGATGAATGGACTATAAGGTGGATAGAAAGGTGGCTAGATTGTCGGGCTCAACGGGTAGTGATCAATGGCTCCATGTCTAGTTGGCAGCCGGTATCAAGTGGACTGCCCCAAGGGTCGGTCCTGGGGCCGGTTTTGTTCAATATCTTCATAAATGTTCTGGAGGATGGTGTGGATTGTACCCTCAGCAAGTTTGCAGATGACACTAAACTGGGAGGAAAGTTAGATATGCTGGAGGCATAGGATACAGAGGGCCCTAGACAAATTAGAGGATTGGGCCAAAAGAAATCTGATGAGGTTCAACAAGGACAAGTGCAGAGTCCTGCAGTTAGGACGGAAGAATCCCATGCACCGCTACAGACTAAGGACCGAATGGCTTGGCAGCAGTTCTGCAGAAAAGGACCTAGGGGTTACAGTGGACAAGAAGCTGGATATGAGTCAGTGTGCTCTTGTTGCCAAGAAGGCCAATGGCATTTTGGGATGTATATGTAAGGGCATTGCCAGCAGATCGAGGGACGTGATTGTTCCCGTCTATTCGACATTGGTGAGGCCTCATCTGCAGTACTGTGTCCAGTTTTGGGCCCCACACTACAAGAAGGATGTGGAAAAATTGGAAAGAGTCCAGCGGAGGGCAACAAAAATGATTAGGGGACTGGAACACATGACTTAGGAGGAGAGGCTGAGGGAACTGGGATTGTTTAGTCTGCAGAAGAGAAGACTGAGGAGGGATTTGATAGCTGCTTTCAACTACCTGAAAGGGGGTTCCAAAGAGGATGGATCTAGACTGTTCTCAGTGGTACCAGATGACAGAACAAGGAATAATGGTCTCAAGTTGCAGTGGGGGAGGTTTAGGTTGGATATTAGGGAAAACTTTTTCACAAGGAGGGTGGTGAAACACTGGAATGCATTACCTAGGGAGGTGGTGGAATCTCCTTCCTTAGAAGTTTTTAAGGTCAGGCTTGACAACGCCCTGGCTGGGATGATTTAGTTGGGGATTGGTCCTGCTTTGAGCAGGGGGTTGGACTAGATGACCTCTTGACGTCCCTTCCAACCTGATATTCTATGATTCTATGTTCTGCCACTCACTAAGACAAACAAGTTTGTTTATATTTACGTGAGATAATGCTGCCTACTTCTTAATTACAATGTCACCTGAAAGTGAGAACAGGAGTTCGTATGGCACTGTTGGCAAGATATGTATGTGCCAGATGAGCTAAAGAGTCATATGTCTCTCCATGATTCAAGATACCAATGTGAAATTTCTAAAGATAGCTACAGCACTTGACCCAAGATTTAAGAATCTGAATTGGCTTCCAAAATCTGAGAGGGATGAGGAGTGGAGCATGCTTTCAGAAGTTTTAAAAGAGCAACACAGAACCCAACCACCAAAAAAGAAAGTTAACCTTCTGCTGGTGGCATCTGACTCAGATGAATGAAATGAACATGCATCAGCCCTCACTGCTTTGGATCATTATCGAGCAGAACCCATCATCAGCATGGACGCATGTCCTCTGGAATGGTGGTTGAAGCATCAAGGGACATATGAATCTTTAGTGCCAATATATTGGTTTTATTCAGGATAGAATCCCTTTTTAGGAAAGCACAAAAGCGCATGTTTAAATCCTACTGCAAATAAGCATACTCTTAAATACTTTGATGAATAGGGCTGGATTTAAGCATGTGTTTTCCTCAATCAGGGCAACTGTTTGTATCTGTTCTAAAAATCGATTGTACAGGCTGTTCCATAGACCAGTATTTGGGCTCCATTTAAAGGTGTCTGATAGTGCATGAAGCACATTTCTCAAAAAGGATAATTTAAGTGAAGAGTCTTGAGTGGCCTCTGTAATGGAGAGATTATGCTCAGCTACAATTTTACAGTGTCTGTCCAGCTTTTAAGACCCCAGTAGGATGCACTTCTCCTCATAAGACCAAGCACATGAGTTAACTCTTTATAGAGTGGTTACTGCTATTAGCAGTTGCCCCGTTGTATTATGTAGGATTCTTAACTGCATACACAGTATAAACAAATTGCATAACTTTATTTAAGGGTTGCCATTTGCCAATTGTGTAAAAATATAATTAATTGTCAGTAGTGATTTAGGATTTCAATGGGGATTGTCAGCTTCAATGGAGCTATGTTGATTTACAACATCTGAGGATCTGGCCCATAATATTTAGGTACTGAGGAACTAAGAAGGCATACTAATGTTTACATTTTGACATACAAATGTTTTTTGTCATGGTAACAGTCCACTGTTCAGAATTTTCTCCCTTTGTGTGTAAGAGTTAGGCAAAGGAAGGTTATTTTTTCACAAAATTTTACAGGGAAAACAAAATCTCCTTCCATTTTGGCTGCTTTTGCATTCCCAAAAGGTCATTGTTCACCCACATTTGAGTTCAGTGGCTACTTCAAGCTAAGAATCTTGGATGAATTTAATTTCCAATACAACTTTTTTTTTTATACCTGGAATTAGGTGAATATAGGAATAGAACAATTGTGAACATTTCATTTTCTTCTATTCATGTTTAAGTATTTTCATAAATATACAGGTATTTTACTGTGGAGTGCTTAAACTTAATTGCCTCTATTTTTCGTAATTTTTTTCTTTTTTACAACTGAATATGTAAAAGTTCAAACTTTTTTGTGAGAATTCCATTTTGATGGGGTGTTTTCATCCTTTCATCAGCAGAAATGTCCACAAGGTACACTTGATTACAGGATGACAAAGCACAGAGTGTATTAGCTCATTTAAATTATACAAAAACCTAAGATGCCCAAGAAGTAAGTGACAGCCGTATAAAGACCAAAGTCTTAATATGAAAAGTAGAAATCTATCTTACTTCACATGCAGTATCCAACTTGGATGTCAACAGATGGTTTCAAATTGTAGCAAAGGTTGAAATTTTATTGATATTTGAAACACAGCAGTCTTTAACATCAGGTGTCCCCTCATGGGAGCTGATAGCTAATTTCAGCAATGGATTCACAAAACTGTGTAGGTATCCCCCCATTTGTAAAAATGGGAATAACTTAATCCACAAAGGATGCACATTAGAAATGAATTTTAACATTTATGGCAAGTCCTGCTTCAATAAAAATTGCATAAATATATTTCATAAAACTGTACCAAATATAGATCCATTTACATTTTACTAAAATCACTGATTGGCAGAATACTCCAGCCTGAAATAAATTATTTTGCCAGGAAATAAAGTTAAAATAGTCTTTATTTCCAGTCAATACTGTTGTCTGCACTGACTGACTATTTTTTTTCTTATAACAAATGATTCATTGTTTCCTACCTTTATCTGTCATTTGATAGGTGAATATAATGCACAAAGCCTATTCTTCCTTGCCCATCAGCAAGACAATAATCAATAAAACTATTTAATGCAACTTACACTAGTACTCTTTTCAGATAAGAAGGTATATATCTCAGCTGTTACCACGCATAACATATACAGATAAAGATCATAAGTAATATCAGTACCTGTGCACTTTATCTCTTTACATGTCAGATCACATCTGGTTCCAGCTTAGTGATAGATTGGTCCATGTATATTGTGGCAAATGGCTGGCACTAGTATGATGGGTCTCACACTTTCTCTTCTTGGGGGGTGGGGGGTTCAGGGCACTGTTTCTTGCCCCTGAACTGGGGTATTAACTGCCCCACTAGTGTCCTAGAGGAGGGGAGTGGAGAGGGAGGGACCCAGGCCCACCCTCTACTCCAGGTCCCAGCCCAGGGGACCTAGGGATAGTGGTAAACCACTAGATCTAGCGGTTCTTACCCCTGGGCTACTTTCTTCTCCTGTCCTTCAGCTTGTGAGGCTTCCTGCCCTCCCTCTGCACAAACCAGGTGTCCCTTTAACTAGGGTCTTGTTCTTCTTAGCTCACCACAGAACTTCTCCAAACTCTCCTCTGCTTCCCTCCAAACTGCTCTCTGCTCCAACGCAAATCCACTCTACTTCAACTCCTCCAAACTGCTCTCTGCTCCAACACCAATCCACTCTGCTTCAACTCCTCCAAACTGCTCTCTGCTCCCACATCAATCCACTCTGCTTCAACTCCTCCAAACTGCTCTCTGCTCCAACACCAATCCACACTGCTTCAACTCCTCCTCTTGTCTGACTGAAGCAGGGGTTTTTTTTATCCTGTGACTGGCTTCAGGTGCTTTAATTGCCTTCAGTTGCTTTAATTAATTTATAGCAAACTTTCTTCCCACTACAGGGAATAAGGCTCCCTTTCTAACACTCTCCTGCTCCCCGCAGCCGTGCCCATCTTGTCGGGCACTCTCAGGAGAGGAATAATCGGTGACACTGGGCATGGCACTAGGTAACTCGAGGGGGTGGAAGACCACGAGTGTCGAGGAAGCCCCCCCGCTCTAGGCCACCAGGTAACTCAGGAGGGTGGAAGACCACGAGTGTTGAGGAAGCCCCCCCGCTCTGGGCCCAGGCTAGCCTGAACACTTCTCTCTCCTGAAGGCTGCTGTGTTATACCTTCTGTTTGCTCTTGTTTTGTTGCATAGTTTTGCTTTATCCTCTTTGGTGATTCTTTGTAAGTGTTACACAAATAAAATTCTTTTCTGCTTTAAAAAAACACTCTCCTGCTGCCCTCTGGCCATGCTGTATCACAATATTAATATTACAACTTTAAAAGATACATTAGAAGAACATTGTTAAGATTGTAAAGTCAAGCACTTAGAAGTTAGGAAATGCCAGAATTAAGGTTACGTGAATTCTGTAAGAAGGACACTAAATTAACTGACAAAAAGATTTTTCATCTCACAGAGCTGGAGCTACCAAACAGAATAGAGCCCCTAGGTCAGCCTGGGTTAGCCCTAAAAGACATTCAGAACTGACAGACTACTACAACTCTGTTGCCTTTTAAAACCATAGATTGTAATTAATTTGAATGCATGTTTGCTTGCTTTAACCTTGTAATAATGTTCTCATTTCTTTTCTTAGTTAATAAATCCTTAGTTAGTTTACTATGGTATTGGATACAAGCATTGTCTTTGATGTGAGATTTGAGTACAATTTGAATGGTCTCTGGGGACTGGAAGCAATCGTGATATTTTGTAGCTGTTTGTGTATAGCAGCCAACTAAGTCCAGCTTGCCTGGGTGGCAAAAAAGACCGGAATGGCCAAAGTGCTATCTGTGACTCCCTGATAAGAATGTTATAGTGCTTTAGGAGTTCATGCTTACTAATGGGTTGGTGAAATCTAAATATAGAACACACAACCAGTTTGGGTCTCTGTCCTGCTTCTTGACAGTCTCCCCTAAGGTTGGCAGTCATGGTTGTGAATCACTCTAGGCAGCGTGACAATGGGATCCTGCAGAATGATGCCTATTGTCATATAGAAACCTCACCTATAGCCCTGGTCTACACAATGGGGTTAGGTCAAATTTAACCACATTAGGTCAATTTTAAAGTGAATGCGTCTACACATCCAACCCCATTACGTCGACCTAAAGGGCTCTTAAAATTGACTTTTGTACTCCTCCCCGGTGAGGGGAGTAGAGCTAAAATCGACCTTCCTGGATTGAATTTGGGGTAGTGCGGATGCAATTCAATGTTATTAGCCTCCGGGAGCTATCCCAGAGTGCTCCAATGTGACTGCTCTGGACAGCACTTTGAACTCCGATGCACTAGCCAGGTACACAGGAAAAGCCCCGGGAACTTTTTAATTTCATTTCCTGTTTGGTCAGCATGCATGCTCAGCAGCACAGGTGACCATGCAGTCCCCCCAGAATCAAAAATGAGCTCCAGCATGGAGTGAATGAGAGACACTGGATCTGATTGCTGTGTGGGGAGAAGAATCTGTGCAGGCAGAACTCCGATCAAAAAGAAGAAATGCTAATATATATGCCAAAATTGCACAGGGCATGATGGACAGAGGCTACAACAGGGACACACAGCAGTGCCGCATGAAAGTCAAGGAGCTCAGGCAAGCCTACCAAAAGGCAAAGGAGACAAGCGGTCACTCTGGGTCAGAGCCCCATACATGCTACTTCAATGATCAACTGCATGGAATTCTAGGGGGGACCCTACAACTACCCCACCACTGTCCATGGACACCTGCAAGGAGGGAGTCTCATACAACATGGAGGAGGATTTTGTGGATGAGGAAGAGGAGGAGAATGAGCAGCAGGCAAGCAGTGAATCCATTCTCCCTGGCAGCCAGGACCTTTTCATCACCTTGGAGCCAATACCCTCCCAAGGCAGGATCCCTGACTCTGAAGGCGGAGAATGAGTGAGTACACATTTGTAACTACAGTACAGGGTTTAAAAGCAATAGTGTTTAATCTTTGATTTGCCCTGAAGAATTGGGCTGCATTCTCAGCCAGTACAGCTACTGGAAAAGTCTGTTAACATGTCTGGGGATGGAGCAAGAATCCTCCAGGGACATCTCCATGAAGCTCTCCTGGAGGTACTCTGAAAGCCTTTGCAGAAGTTTTCTGGGGGCGGGGGGCGGCTGCCTTATTCCGTCCTTCATGGTAGGACACTTTACCAAGCCAAGCCAGTAGCAAGTAGACTGGAATAATTGCAGCACAAAGCATGGCAGAGAATGGTCCTGGGTTTTGGTCGCATTCAAGCAACATTCGGTCTTTATCTTTCTGTGTTAGCCTCAGGAGCATGATATCATTCATGGTCACCTGGTTGAAATAGGGGAATTTTTGTAAGGGAACAGTAAAAGGACCCCGTTCATGCTGGGTTGTTTGCGCTTGGCTAAAAGGGATCATCCCGGAGAATAGTCAGGTGGTGGGGTAGGGGGAGGTATGTGCTGCACATCCACCCAAAAACCGCAGCTCCTCCTTTTAAATGTGAAACCCAACTGGCATTGCTTGCTATGGGAAAGGATGTTGCTGCAGTTTGAAACCATTCCCACATGTTATAAAGGTGTAAGAAGCCAACCCCGTGTATCAAAGGCTTACCATGGCTGCCTGGAAACCGAATTCTGTTGCCCAGCCATTTGTGATGTGTCACCATACCGGCAGGAGCTCAATATAAAAGGCAAAATGCAACCTTGTACCTAAACCACATGTGCTATCTGCTGTGAATTGCTTTATTCACTGTGAAAGAGTCTCCCTTTTGTTCTCAGAAATGTATCATCTTAAATTTTACTCTCCCTTTTTATCTCCCCCCATGTGCAAATTTTCTACGCTCCCCCTATCATCTCAGTCCCTGAGGTTATCACAAATTAGAAGGCGAAAAAAATGCACTAACGATGACATGTTTTCCAAGCTCATGCAGTTCTCCCACACTGATAGGGCACAGCTTAATGCATGGAGGCATTCAGTGGCAGAGGCCAGGAAAGCATTAAGGGAGCACGAAGAGCAGAGGCAGGAGGCGACGCTGAAGCTAATGGGGTAGCAAATGGAAATGGTGAAGCATCTGTTGGAGCTGCAGGAAAGCCAACAAGAGCACAGACCCCTGCTGCATCCATTGTATAACTGCCTGCCCTCCTCCCCAAGTTCCATATTCTCCTTACACAGATGCCCAAGAACGTGGGGGGAGGGGGAAAGGGAGGCTCCGGGCACCCAGCCACCCGACTCCAGAGGATGGCCCAAGTAACAGAAGACTGTCATTCAAACAGTTTTGATTTGTAGTGTGGCTACAATAAGCAATTGCCCTTGTCCTTCCCTCCTCCCTCACCCCACACCACCCGGGCTACCTTGTCAATTATCTCACTTTTTTTTAATTAATAAAGAAAGAATGCATGGTTTCAAAACAATAGTTACTTTATTTCCTTTGCCAGCTGTGATTGAAGGGGGGGGGGGGAGGTTAGCTTACAGGTAATTAAAATCAACAAAGGGGGTGGGTTTGCAGAAGGAGTAACAGACAGAACTGTCACACTGTAGCCTGACCAGTCATGAAACTGATTTTCAAAGCCTCTCTGATGCGCAGTGTGCCTAGCTGTGCTCTTCTAATCACCCTGGTATCTGGCTGCTCAAAATCGGCCACCAGGTGATTTGCCTCAACCTCCCAGCCCGCCATAAACGTCTCTGCCTTACTCTCACAGATATTATGGAGCACACAGCAAGCAGCAATAACAATGGGAATGTTGGTTGCACTGAGGTCTAACCTAGTCAGCAAACAGCACCAGCGAGCTTTTAAATATCCAAAGGCACATTCTACCACCATTCTGAACTTGCTCAGCCTATAATTGAACTCCTCCTTACTACTGTCCAGGCTGTCTGTGTATGGCTTCATGAGCCATGGGAGCAAGGGGTAGGCTGGGTCCCCAAGGATAACTATTGGCATTTCAACATCCCCAATGGCAATTTTCTGGTCTGGGAAGTAAGTTCCTTCTTGCAACTGCTCGAACAGCCCTGAGTTCCTAAAGATGCGAGCATCATGCACCTTTCCAGCCATCCCACGTTGATGTCGGTGAAACATCCCTTGTGATCCACCAGTGCTTGCAGCACCATTGAGAAGTACCCCTTGTGGTTTATGTACTGGTTGGCAAGGTGGTCCGGTGCCAAGATAGGGATATGTGTTCCGTCTATTGCCCCACCACAGTAAGGGAACCCCATTGCAGAAAGCCATCCAGTATGACCTGCACATTTCCCAGAGTCGCTACCCTTGATAGCAGAATATCAGTGATTGCACTGGCTACTTGGATCACAACAGTCCCCACAGTAGACTTGCCCACTCCAAATTTATTCCCGACTGACTGCTAGCAGTCAGGCGTTGCAAGCTTTCACAGGGCTATCACCATTCACTTCTCAACTGTCAAGGCAGCTCTCATCTTGGTATTCCTGCACCTCAGGGCGGGGGAAAGCAACTCAGAACATTCAAGGAAAGTGGCTTTATGCATGCGAAAGTTTTGCAGCCGCTGTGAATCATCCCATACCTGCAACACTATGAGGTCCCACTAGTCTGTGCTTGTTTGCTGGGCCAGAATCAGCGTTCCCCTGTATCAACCAGCCCCACAGCCACCACGATTTCCCAATTGCCACATCCCATGCTTTCAGGAACATCTGTTTCCATGTCCTCATCACAATTGTCCTCGTGCTGACATCTCTTAGACCGGTTCTGTACATACTCCAGGATAATGTGCGAGGTATTTACAACGCTCACAACAGCAGCGGTGAGCTGAGCGGGCTCCATGCTTGCCATAGTATGGTGTCTGCACGGGTAACCCAGAAAAAAAGGTGCAAAATGATTGTCTGCTGTTGCTTTCATGGACGGAGGAAGGGAGGGGTGAGTGACGACATGTACCCAAAACCACCCTCGACAATGTTTTTGCCCCATCAGGCATTGGGAGCTTAATCCAATATTCTAATGGGCAGTGGAGACTGAGGGAACGGTGGGATAGCTACGCACAGTGCATCGCTCCATAAGTTGATGCTAGCCATGGTATTGAGGACACACTCCCTCAACTTAATGCGCTTAGTGGGGACATACACAATCGACTGTATAAAATCAATTGCTAAAAATCGACTTCTATAAAATTGAACTAATTTCATAGTGTAGTAATACCCGTAGTGACCTTCAGGTATTTTGATCTAGACTTGCATCAAGTCTCTAATTTAAAACTACGCAACCAGATTAATGAATTCAGTTAGGTCTGCATGGGAAAATCATTCCTCACTAACACTACGAAAGTCTTGTGTGGTTTTGTGATGTGGTCTGGTACAGGGTAGTGTAGAGTTATTCTAATTAAAGCTAAGGATTTGACAAATATCCAGGTAGAGATAGTAGGTGTCCAGTGATTTGTTTTCACCCCAGAGAACAGCACTCCCTAGTTCCCTGTCAATGATTGCAGTCCTTAAATGCTGATACCTTCAGAGGGCATTTCTTTCCCATGGATTCTAAATTGGTAACCTTGTTTGATAACTTCCATGCTGTGGAAGTGATAGTAACCATAAGGGAATTAATGTGTCAGACTTTAAATTCAGACAGCAAGACAAATGAACATTGAGCCCTGATTATGTACTTTTGTACCGAAGACTTGTCCTGGCGTCCCGTACATTCACATCTCTTTCCCTTCACATTAGGCTACTTTGAAAGATCATAAAGTGTGAGAATAGAATGAGGTTCTATTTCTCCTGATGCAAACTTTTCAGAGAGTTCAAGACCCCAATGCTCATGACAGAAAACTCAAAGATAAATTGTTTAGGTTGAGAATACAAATGTTGATTTGGATTATAAAGCTACATAACCCTTCTACCACATGAACTTGGCAGCAACAAAGGCTGTGTTCAATATCAATATCCTTGTGATGCAGTGGAGCAGCCCCACACTGGTACCACAGGGGTTAACCCTTCCTTTCTAGCAGAGGAAGCCAAGCCCCGGAGGCTCTGCTGGACATCCTTCAACTGGAGAACAGGTATAAAAGCCTGCAGAGCTACTCAGTCAGGGCTGAGGGGCTGACCACCAGAGGGTAAGGAGGCACACTGCCAGCTCCTGAAGAGGAACAGCCTGAGCTCCAAGACCCGGAAGCCAGCCAGACTGGATTGCACCCCTATGCCCAGATGGAATATGTCACAGATGGGGAACACATCAGAGGACCCCCAGACATGGAAGAGCCGGAGGTTACGGAAGGAAGTGACATGGGGAACTTCAGAAGAAAACAGTGTTTGAGCTGCACTGAGGCTCAGCGTGTTTCGGACGGATCCCCGCTGAGCCAGTGGCAAGGGGAACTTGCCACTACCAGGGCCCTGGGTCAGGACTAGGTGGAAAGGGCGGTTCTGGGTCCCCCTACCATCCAGCCCTCTGCCCCCTGGAAGGGGGGTGGCCCAGCATGTGAATCATATGGACTCCTTCCACTAGGCCACTCTGACCCTCATGTGAGGGGTGATTCTATGGACTCTGGTAATTGGGCTGCACTGTCCTGATGCTGGGGTGACTTTGATGTACTCTGGCCTTTAGGTTGCACTACCCTAACTAAGAGGGGTGATTGCATGGAGAGAGGCCATTAGGCCGCACCGTGCCGCCCACAGAGAGGCAAGCACGCAAACTTGGGAGTGGCAAGGTTCTGACATACCACCACCCCGTGCCCCAATGGGGCGATAAGGTGCCAGACCCGCCACAATCCTCTTAACATGAGAAAAGAGAATTGGCTTGAGTACCCACCCAGTAATCTGGGAAAGCTAAACAGACCCCTTGGACACCTCTAAAAGGCAATATTTTTCCACTCTTAAACACTGAGAACTTTTCATAAAAGAGAAAGGGAGCCAAGCATTAGTTTGGGAAAACACCACAGCCACATTCAAAAGCATGCAGCCATAAGCAAAAACATAACCCCACAGTGTGTTGAGCACTGTCCTCTGCTTCAGTTTCCCACCTTGTGGTGGGAAAGTCACATGGACGAATGTCCCTTTAATACATCACTCCCCTCTTCCTCCACTGAACCCCTCACATGGCTAGTGGTTAGTGAAGCCATGGTTAGTGAAGCCCCAGAGTTCAAAGGTATGTTCACAGAGGTTCACTTTCCACCCCAGAAAGGTGGGGGCATCGAGCAATGTCTCTATGGTAATTGTGCATCTCTGCAACTGTCTAAAGTGAATTGTATTCCAAAATTAGCCGAAATTGATCAAGCAAGCAGCTCTGTCTACTGAACACCTAGGCAGAGTAGGTGTGTCTATGCAACCAGAGTCTGTTCCCTTAGTCTTTCCATCCAGCTCATTACTAGATGTCAGGGGAGAGCTCACACAGACCCTGCTTACAGCTACATGTATCTCACATGGTGGGAATGGTAATTAAAAGAGAATTGACACCTGCTATCTCCTAATTTTGGTTTTATAATGTTAGTTATATTGCTATTCATGAATTGAAAAATAACTGTTTAATTGTTAGCTAAAGGATAAGAAATTAATCATGTAATAGATTAAGTTTAAATGGTAATAATGAAAATTATGTTATGTACCAAGTAAAATGGCTTACAAACTAATCTGAAGTTTATAAAATGTGAGGTACCCCCTGGGACTAAGGTATTCTAAACAGGGCCGGCTCTAGGATTTTTGCTGCCCCAAGCAAAAAAATTTGTGGCCACCCCTGCTTTTTTTCGTACCGCCCCACCCGCTCCCAGCTCCGCCCCAACTCCACCCTGTCCCAACCCTTCCCCCAAATCCCTGGCCCCGCCTCCTCCTCCAGGCATTCTGCATTTCCCCCGCATTGCTTCCTGCGGCTCTCCCTGCTGCCCTAGCTCACCTCCGCTCTGCCTGCTTCCCTGAACATGCCGCCACTCCGCATCTCCCCCCTCCCTCTCAGGCAAGGGAGAGGCAGCGTGTTCAGGGGAGCCGGCGGAGCGGAGGTGAGTGTGGGGGGGAGCAAAGGATGTAACGGGGGGGGATTTAGAGGAACCGCTCCCCTCCCCAGCTCACCTGCGCTTCACCACTGCTGCCTCCCCTAGCGCGCTGCCACTTGGCTTCTCCTCCCTCCCAGGCTTGCTGCGTGAAACAGCTGTTTGACGTGTGGCAAGCCTGGGAGAGAGGGGGAAGAAGCAGAGTGGCGGTGGTGAGCTCAGGGGAGCAGGCGGAGACGGAGCAGAGGCAAGGGCATATTTCTATGTGGCGGGGGCATATTTCTAGGGGCTGCATGGCCGGAGCTGGAATGCCGCTCCTAAAAATGTGCCGCCCCAACCAGCTGCTTGTTTTGCTGGTGCCTAGAGCTGGCCCTGGTTCTAAAGCAACCCCTCATTCCATGGAGTGTGGGTAGCGGGGTGGGTGGGGCGGAGTGGGGGAAAGAGACATGTGAGTGAGGACTGGTTTGCATAAACTTGAATATGTTTTGTGGGAATAAACTTTAGTTCTTTAATTTAAGTAGGATTCAGATGAAAAAGATCTAAATGGGTTCTATTTGTATGTCCTGTTGTTGAGAACAGGGTGGCTGTTCACCCAGTTAAACCACAAACAGTTGGTTCCCCAGTTCATTGCTGATAAAAGGCAAAGGACAAGGGATGGTTGCCAAGAGGGGCCTATGAGTATATTTTATGACATACCGAGAAGATGTGTGAGAAGTGTGTGTTTGTGAGGAGAAATAAATAAATAAAAAGCAACGACAGACCTTGTTAGGCCATAAATCGCATCCATGAATGTGTCAAAGGTCCTAATGCATTCACCTGCACCCCCTCACTCTTACCCCAATGGATGAAGAAAGCTAAAACAATTGCACGGAGTTGTCTCCTTTTTATCACATGCTTCCTTATAATTTAGGAGAACTGATGCTTGCGCTCTAACAATGGATATGGTAGCAGAAGTGCCAATTGAAGAGGGAACTTTCCAAAGAGGCTGTAGCCCTTGGAGCTCTGATCAGCTCAGCAGCTTGAAGTCTGAGTGGTTAATTGGTTGCTGGTGGTGAGGGGCAGAGCTGAGGTGAGCTAAGCAGGGAAGAATTGGTATAAAAGTTACTTGCTCGGTGAACTAGAGAGCTGCAAATAAATGCAGCTAACAGGTGCATTTTGGATGGAGTTTGAAAAGGGAGTGTGAAAGGCTTTCCTTCCAGATTCAGTACTGCGTGTGAGCTCAAGATGCCTAGTGATGAAACAGTAGTGGTGACCTGAAATGGATGTGCCATATTATTTTTCCTGCCCGAAGACAAAAGGATTTCCTAGGCATGAAGTGCAAGTTGATGGCTGTGCTGGAGGGGAAAAAAAAAGATTCTTGGTTGGGGTGGGGGAGGCATGCTGTGATGCTACTTAGAATCAGAGAAGCTAAGGAATTCCTAGACAATCTGATTTGCAGAAACACCAGTATCCCAGGTTCAAGGAAGAATGGAGCTTCCCACAAGGAATCAGTGAGAGAGGAAGTAAAGGAGGCCTGGCATTTCAGAAACAGAGGAAGAGGTCACAGTGACATTCTACATGACTGGAGACAGATGAAACTAGACAGACTGTGGTCATCAGAGAGTAGAAAAGCAAGAGGAATTCCAAACAGCTACAAGTTTCAAATTCATATCAGGTCATCAATGTGGAAACTATGGAAGATACATCTCAAGATGCAGCAGGTCCAAGGGAACACAGAGATGTATGGGACACATGTGGGGATGGGAGCTCAGCCCAACCTGTAAGAAAATAAAGCTTGCCTGCAAAGAGTTCTCCAACCATCCAAGGAAGAGAGATGATCTTTACTGGATATTCAATATTCAGAAGAATTGGAAGAACATTCTGCAAGGGACAGGCAGACAATATGATAGTGTGCTGCCTTCCAGGAGATAAGACATGAGACATCACTCAAAGATTGGACAGGCTTCTGAAGTCTACAGGAAAAAATCCATTGGTGATGCCTCATATCCGCATTAATGACACTGCATTGCGGGATATCTTTCAGTTACTAGATGACTTCAGGGAACCTGGAAGAGTGCTGAAGAAGAAAAATATTCCACAGGAATGGTTCCCTTTCCACAAGCAAAGCAAGACAGAAGGCAGAAGATGCTGGAAATGAATAGCCGGCTAGATAAGTGATGTAGGGTGGAGGGGGTTCATTTTCTGGAACACTGGCCCGCCTTGTATGGTCAGATGGGTTTCTATAATTTGGATGGCCTTCATCTCAGTAGAAGTGGGACAAATCTACTTGGGGACAGGCTGTCTAGGGTAGTTAAGAGGGGGGTACATGAATAGAAAAGGGGGAGGGGAAAAGGGGGATGTTATGAGCACTCAGAGGAAAATTGAAATGTTGAAAACAAAATTAATCAAGGAGACAAAAGACATGAAGAGAATAAACTCTTCAATTGTGTATACACTAATTCTAGGAGCCTGGGTAACAAAAGGGAATTGGAATTGCTCATTTATGAACACAAATTCAATCTAGTTGGTATTACTGAAATCTGGTGCAATGATTTGTATAACTGTAATGAAAAGGAAATAGTTATGTCATAAATATAAAGGGAAGGGTAACCACCTTTCTGTACACAGAACTATAAAATCCCTCCTGGCCAGAGGCAAAACCCTTTCACCTGTAAAGGGTTAAGAAGTTACGATAACCTCGCTGGCACCTGACCAAAATGACCAATGAGGAGACAAGATACTTTCAAATCTGGAGGTGGGGTGGGGGAGAACAAAGGGTCTGTCTGTCTGTGTGATGCTTTTGCCAGGACCAGTTCAGGAATGCTCTTCAGAACTTCTGTTAAATTAGTAAGTAATCTAGCTAGAAATGCGTAAGATTTCCTTTTGTTAAATGGCTGGTAAAATAGGTTGTGCTGAATGGAATGTTTATTCCTGTTTTTGTGTCTTTTTGTAACTTAAGGTTTTGCCTAGAGGGATTCTCTATGCTTTGAATCTGATTACCCTGTAAGGTATTTACCATCCTGATTTTACAGAGGTGATTCTTTTACTTTTTCTTTAATTAAAATTCTTCTTTTAAGAACCTGATTACTTTTTCATTGTTCTTAAGAGCCAAGGGTTTGGGTCTGTGTTCACCTATGCAACTTGGTGAGGATTTTTATCAAGCCTTCCCCAGGAAAGGTGGTGTAGGGCTTGGGGGGATATTTTTGGGGGAAGACATCTCCAAGTGGGCTCTTTCCCTGTTCTTTGTTTAAAATGCTTGGTGGTGGCAGCATAGGGTTCAAGGACAAGGCAAAGTTTGTACCTTGAGGAAGTTTTTAACCTAAGCTGGTAAGAATAAGCTTAGGGGGTCTTTCATGCAGCTCCCCACATCTGTACCATAGAGTTCAGAGTGGGGAAGGCACCTTGACAGGTTATAACCTATTTAGGAAAGATCAAGTGGGAAAAAGGGGAGAAGGATTGGTGATCTATATAAAAAAATGACATTATCTGTTTCCAAAACACTGTTAGCTTTGATGAAAATGATCTTGAATTCTTATGGGTCAATGTCCTAACAGATAAAGAACAAGATGGGATACTAGTTGGTTTCTTCTACAGACCATCAAATCACACTGTGGAACAGAATGACCACTTCCCCATGCATCTATATATAATGTGTCAGAAAGAAAAACAAACAAAAATGTTGTGTGATCATGGGGATTTCAAGTTTAGTGACATATGCTGGAGATCTCATGCTGCCAGTACTAAAATATCCTTGGAATTTCTAAACATTAGAGATAACAATTACCTAACTTAGAAAGTGTTGCAGCCGACATGAGGCTGGAACACTACCATGAACTCTCTTCATATGAAACCACTGTATCTGAAGCAATGCTAAATGTGATCTCCATATTATCAAAGAGATTGATATAGAACCATGTAGAAAAGAGCTTGAAATGGCAACCACCTCCCTAGCACCAGGAAAGACTGTAGGAAAAGATAGAATTCTAGCTGAAGTATTGAAACAAATGTTTTACTTGCCTAGCTCAAGACATAAAGGATGACCAACATCACAACAGACAAAGGAGGTCAGAGTGATTGCAACTACTACAGCGGAATCTCAGCCTCACCTCAGTCCCTGGAAAAATCATGGAGCAGGTGCTCAAGGAATCAATTCTGAAGCACTTAGAGGAAAAGAAAGTGATCAGGAACACTCAGCATGGATTCACCAAGGGCAAGTCATGCCTGACTAACGTATTTGCCTTCTATGATGAGATAACTGGCTCTGTGGATGAGGGGAAAGCAATGGTGATCAATGGCTCCATGTCTAGTCGACAGCTGGTATCAACCGGTGTACCTCAAGGATTGGTCCTGGGGCCGGTTTTGTTCAATATCTTCATTAACGATCTGGTGGATGGCGTGGATTGTACCCTCAACAAGTTTGCAGATGACACTAAACTGGGAGGAGTGGTAGATACGCTGGAGGGTAGGGATAGTATACAGAAGGACCTAGACAAATTAGAGGATTGGGCCAAAAGAAATCTGATGAGGTACAACAAGGACAAGTGCAGAGTCCTGCAGTTAGGACGGAAGAATCCCATGCACCGCTACAGACTAGGGACCGAATGGCTCTGCAGCAGTTCTGCAGAAAAGGACCTAGGGGTTACAGTGGACGAGAAGCTGGATATAAGACAACAGTGTCCCCTATTTGCCAAGAAGGCTTACTGCATTTTGGGCTGTATAAGTAGGAGCACTGCCAGCAGATCAAGGGACATGATCGTTCCCCTCTATTCAGTATTGGTGAGGCCTCATCTGGAGTACTGTGTCCAGTTTTGGGCCCCACACTACAACAAGGGTGTGGAAAAATTGGAAGCGTCCAGCGGAGAGCAACAAAAATGATTGGGAGCTGGAGCACTTAACCTATGAGGAGAGGCTGAGGGAACTGGAATTATTTAGTCTGCAGAAGAGAAGACTGAGGAGGGATTTGATAGCTGAAAGGGGGTTCCAAAGAGGAAGGATCTAGACTGTTTTCAATGGTAGCAGATGACAGAACAAGGAGTAATGGTCTCAAGTTGCAGTGGGGGAAGTTTAGGTTGGATATTAGGGAAAACTTTTTCACAAGGAGGGTGGTGAAACACAGGAATGGGTTACCTAGGGAGGTGGTGGAATCTCCTTCCTTTGAGGTTTTTAAGATCAGGCTTGACAAAGCCCTGGCTGGGATGATTTAGTTGGGGATTGGTCCTGCTTTGAGCAGGGGGTTGAACTAGATGACCTCTTGAGGTCCCTTCCAATCCTGATAGTCTATGATTCTAAGAATCTCTCTTTAGTGTTGCTGGTGAGGTTTTAGCATTGGTCATTCTCAGAAGACTTCAAGTTCTTGCTGAATGTGTGTATCCAGAGAGTCAGTGAAGCTTCCATGGCAGTAGATCAGCTATCAACAGAGTCTTCACACTAATACAACTGCAAGAAAAGTGTTGAGAACAAGGAAAGCTTTTCTATGTGGACTTCATAGATATTAGTGAGGCTTCTGATCTGATCAAAAGGGTTTTTCAGTTGGTAGAAAGAATCAGTTGCTTCCCAATCCTCTTCAGTCTCATTCAATCCTTACATGATGGCATGAAGGCTACAGTCCAGTATGATAGCAATCAGTTTGACAGCTTTGAAATCTACAGTGCTGACTATCAAGCTGTTTAGAATGGCTCTTGAATGTGGGTGTCAACCCCAGGGAAGACTAATTCAAACCAGGACACAAACCACAAACAGATTGTATGTTCTACAATTAGATTTCATCAGCCACTCCTCAAGTGTTGTAACAGCCTTAACATGGAGTCAAAAACAGTCCCCTTGGGCACTCCGTCTATCTTGCCACCCAGGCAAGCCTGGCTTTGTGCTAGATGGTCCCTGATACCAAAAATCACACCAAAATTCTCCAAGTCTCAAAGGATCAGTCACTTACCCCAGATTAATTGCACCTCAGAACTCAAACCAAAGACAATACTTGTAGCCAATCCTATAATAAACTAACAAAGATATTATTAACTAGGAAAAAAGAAATAAGAGTTATTTACGAGGTTAAAGCAAGTAAGCATACACCCACAAATGAGTTACTGGTCCTACATTCCAAAAAAGTTGATAGTAGCTGCTATATATGCAAGCTCTATATATCCTTTAGGGCTAACCCAAACAAAGCAGCTTGGGGATCCCTTTTTTATGCTTAGAATTACTGCCATCTATGAATTCTAAGCAGCGTAGTGATAATAATTTCTCTTTAACAGCGATTTTATTCCCTTCCCCAGCTGTAATGGAACAAGATCGTGTGCATGTACCCTCTTCATCGGTGTGAGGGAAGCAATCAACAAAGTCTTTTGTCCACTGTTGTGCCACAACGGTTTGTCTGGTATCTATAGGCCTTCTTTTGATGGGGAGGAGATTAACCTCTTGTGGTAAAGTAGTATTTCACACTTGATAATGCTTCTGTCCTGACTGTGGGGTTTTAGCAAATACTTTTACAGTTTCAGAACAAACACTTAAATATTACCTTATAACGTGGGATACAGATATTATAAGTAAGATTAATACATGCAGTAGCCAACAAACATTTCATAAAGTCTAAACACATTCTTATAACTCTAATATCTATTTTAACAATACTAACACACAGGAGAGCCAGACTGGTTTTCAGTTATGCATTTGTCAATGTTCAGTGAGGCCTTGGCATGTATTGGCATCTGGTCTGCTAGCATCACAGTAACAAATAGGGATTTGGCACCAAAGATTCTCAGTATATTCTTCTCTCTGCTGCTTTGTCATGCTTTCTCAACTAGCACAAAGGGTGCATATCTCTGTAGAATGGAAATGGAAATGGAAACTCTTCAACCTTGCACATCTAAAAGCAAAAACCAAAGTCAAACATTTGCTGATAAGTTAATTGCTTTTCACCAAGAATGCAGTGCTTGTTGCACACACTGAAGAGGAGATCCAGCAACTTTTCTATAGTTTTCTGATAGTTTCTGATAAATTTGGACTAACCATCAGTCTAAAGAAGACACCGATTATGTCACAATGTACGTTGACGACACCAGAAGTTTTAACCACAGGTTCTTCATTGTAGAGTACCTGCAAGGAAATAAAAATTACTACCTTCTCACCGTCATTCTCTGGAAAATTCAGAGAACTAACTTCATTAGTCTCCCACCCACCTCTGTCTTACCAGCCACGGCTCCTAAGTCTATAGACACTTGGAAACTTTTGTAAAGTCTTCTAAGCACCCATATGCATCTTTAGGCACCTAAATACCTTTGAAAATCTGGCCCTAAGTTCTTACTCTTGCATGTGATTTGACAGCCCAGGGTCAAGAGGTATGTTTTTGACATGCTGACATTTTTTCAGGTAGTCTCTACAAGAGAAACTTTAAAAAAAAAAAGGCAGTTATATAAGTAGTTTCATAGTTCAGGAGCCTGAGACGATCTATCTGATCACAAGGATTGTCCCAGACATTTAATTATGACAATTTATTTCACTCTATCTGCTCAATGGGCTTGAATCTCTACTTTTTTGCACCTTGTGTAGTCATTTGTATGCGTGAGAATGATTTGATAGTGGAAGCAAAATGCTAGGTTTCTGATGTGGTAGTATTTGACACCCACTTTGCACTCACTTTGCACACACACAAATGATGCAAGACAGCATAAAATCAGGCCTGCATTCTTTATGGCATTGTTCAAGATTATTTCTTTACTTGTTTATCTAGCTCTGCCCACAGATCATGGTGGAAAATTGAAAAAAATACCATGTTAAAATATGAACCTAATTAATAAAGACTACAAATCTTGGGCAAATCTATCGATCTATCTGTCTCAGGGTTTATATTGCTGGCTATCACTGTAGTAATATCTGAGGGTCTTCCACCTAAAATGGATAGCAAAAGCAAAGTCCTTAGTGGACTTCATGGAGTGCCTGTCACTATTCCCATTTCAAGTTAAAAGTTCTACTTGAGATAGGGTTTTTTGTTTTGAATTTTTTAGATTTTATTAATTATTTAAATGGTTAGTTGTTGGTTTTTTGAGGTAGTAGAGGGGGATCAATAGTGTGTAATTTTTATGATGGAGAGGAGTTTTCAGAGAGGAAAGTTTTGCAGCATTTTCTAAGAACTTGAAATCACCTAAACTACTCTGGATGTTTGTCCCAAAGCTGGATCCATGTTGGTGATATTTCCCTTATATTTCACTTATCAAAGCACTCATCATGCAATCTGATCTCTGCTGATGGACCCCTCTGCCAGTATGGAATCCTACTGAAACCACTGTGCCTCCCAACAAGGGCAGAGGTCCAATAGTCTGGATCAGTTTGAAGGATCATGGCCCAAATGTGCAAATTCTTTTTAACTTGGTGATAATCATGAAATGAAAATCATATTTTTACCTTAGTCTGTATGGGAGGGGGAAATATTTCACTCAGACATGTCAGCTTCAATCCTAGACTTTCTGCTGAATGTCTTAGAAAGCACCAAATAAAGCTATCATATTTCCATCCAGCTACCTTGTCAAATTGAAAATCTCAGCTATGACATTCCCTCAGAGAGAGTTTTGCAAATAAGTACAAGACTTTTACTTTGTTCTATCAGACTAGCTTGGCTTTATTATTATCATACATAATCTTCAGGCATGTAATAAATCAGTTGTGCTGTCTTTGAGCTCATTGTATCCACGTCACAGCTTCTGCCTTCAGGCTTTCAATCCAGGCTTGTGTCGTTTCTTACATGGATGAATAAGGTTCATGATCGGATGCATTGTGTATTCATCAGTTTCCAAAGCACTCCTTTTCTACACAAGACTATGATTTCAGTGTTTGGTATTTTAAGATGTGAATATCACAGCAGCATAACTAAAATTATTGGATCTGGTTTATTCATTGAATTTATTTTTTCATAACAATACATGTAGAAATTACAGCAAAATTAACTTGAGATTATAATGAACCTTAAAAAATAGGAAATTGCTTCTTAGTTAATGAAGTGTTTGAATACTGATCATTTAGGATTATTTATATTGCCAATATTATACTATTTTTATGTTCATTGTAGCATACTGTGATAAAGAAATATTAAATTGATGCACCTCAATTATACTTTGCTCAGTTTAGTTGCCCACTGCAAAATCCATATATGCAAATTATATCTATCTATTTGGCAACTCATATTATTTGTCTTGCTTGCTGAACACTTCATTTACTGCATTACTTCATTTATTGATAGAATTCCAGACCTTCAGGACTCTGATTCTTTGTTTGATTAGTCATTTCTATTGTTATTTTATCTTACCTTTTACTAAAGCTTTTTTTTCACAAATAATGCTGGGAAACAAGATGATTTCCTGTTCCAATCTGTAAATTAAAATTATGAACATTTACAGATAGTTTTAAAAGATTCATACACATAATCTGAAAGTCTTTTTCATATGTTTTTAATGGAAACAGGTTAGCAATAAGCAATCCTTCTTGATGAATTCATAGCTTTAATATCTAGGGTACAGTTATTGGGCCCAGTTCAAAGGCATACCTGAATTCTGCTTGGTGCAGCACATGAGTGGCAGGCAACTGTAGCTTTAGCTATCTGATTTTTAGGCTGCCTGGAGTTTGGTTTAGCCCTTGGGTACTGTCGGAGCAGCCACAGCATCATTACATTACCCATATCTGTCATCGCAAGGTCACAGACCCTGACATGTCTCCCCTGCTAGGACTTGTGAGCATGAAGTGGACTTGGAAATCTCCTTATGGCACAGGTTTTCCATTGGGTCTGGATCAATGAAGTAGCTTAAAAGTGGTCATGGAAGACCTTTGAATGGAGTTAAATTAGAATCCCATAAGCTGTATGTGGTTCTGCTAATAAATAGAACCGTATCACGAAACTAAGTACTAGCAGCATCATGCAAAACATAAATAAAACTAGAGTCCTGCCACATGTGGAGTTTACATAGAGAAGGCAAGAAACCTTTTTTTTTTTTTTTTGGTTATTATTTTCTCTTATTTCATATTGAATGTGTGTGAGTGGACTGTGGACCTCATAGAAGAAGTGATGATTATATTTCCTTTTAACTCTGTCAGGGTTCTTTCCCCACTCTGAACTCTGGGGTACAGATGTGGGGTCCCACATGAAAGACCCCCGAAGCTTATTTCTACCAACTTAGGTTAAAACTTTCCCAAGATACAAAATTCCCCGTATCTGGGATTCAGTATGCTGCTGCCATCACCACGCGATTTAACAAAGAAACGGGGAAGAGACCACTTGGAGATGTCTTCCCCCAAAATATCCCCCAAGCCTTACACGCCCTTTCCTGGGGAGGCTTGAGAATAAACAAGATGAGCACAGACCAGCCTTGCATTTTTAGGACCCTAAAAACCCAATCAGATTCTTAAAAAAAAGAACTTTATTAGAAGAACAAAAAACAAACAAACAAAAAAGAACAACTCTGTAAGATTAGAATGGAAGATAATCTCACAGGCAGTCAAATTCAAAACATAGAGATCCCTCTAGGCAAAACCTTAAGTTACAAAAAGACACAAAAACAGGAATACACATTTCCTCCAGCACAGCGAATTTTACAAGCCAAAAACAAAAGAAAATCTAATGCATTTTTTAGCTAGATTACTTACTAACTTTTTAGGAGTTGGATTGCTTGCTTTCTTGATCTGTCCCTGGCAGAGGCATCACACAGACAGACAGACAAAGCCTTTCCCTCCCCCTCCCCCCCATGATTTGAAGGTCTCTTGTCCCTTTATTGGTCATTTTGGTCAGGTGCTAGCCAGGTTACTTGAGCTTCTTAACCCTTTACAGGTAAGAGGATTTTATAGTATTGTATCAGAGCTTCTTAACCCCTTCTCTTTATATTTATGACAAACCCCCTTAACCACACATGTGTACACTTTATTGCCTGCTTTCCATTGTTTTTTAAGATAGCCTTTAAACATGAATACAGTAGTTAAATATTTAACTTACCTGTGGTATACCACTGGTTAAGATGGTGAGTAATTAATGCTCTCATTCAGTATTCAACCTGTTGGAACTAACAAGTGATAGTTAATGGCAAGATCAATCAAATTCTGAATTTGCTCTCAAGATCAAATTGTTTTACATCTGGTAATATCTTCAGTGTCTTTCCCCCACTATTTCTTACTGAAAAATAGCACATTCAAGAGGTGGTACTGAATTATTCAGTATTCTTTGAACTTTATAGAGTTGCAAGCCAGACACTCATTTAAAATTTGTATTATATATAATTTGCTATTTCCAAGAGTTTAGACATTCTTGATTTAGATAGTGATTTAGATATTCCTGATTCCAACTCAGCAAAACACTTAAGCATGTGTTCAACCTTGTGTACATAAGTACATGTGTAGTACCACTGATGAGGTCCAAAGCTTCCGAATGCCAAATAAGCAACCGTAGCCTCACATCTGTGGCAGCCTTTGCAACCGCTTTGTTCTTTCTCTATCGAGGGACAATAGTTTGCTGATATACACAGACATGGATCCACTGGTTCTGCCTCAAGTCATCCCTGACTCCAAATGCTTGGGTGTACCCAGAGAATATAAATCTTCTGTCCAAGGCTTTCTGAAATTCTAACTTCCTCACCCTCTATGTCTGGAAACTGCCTTATTTCTTCTGTGTCTGGAATCCTCTACACCCTGGATGTTTGGTGTCTGGATTTTGCCATTAATACTACAGAGAGAAATTACCCTCAAATCTCCTGTTCACTAGTCCTACAGTGCTAGAATCCCTTAACGTCATAAAAGGAAGTTGTTCACTCAGCTGAAAAGATCACTGCATCTGAATATCAACATGGGTTGATGGACAATAGAGCCTGTCTGACTTGATTTTTTTTTTTTAATGAGTTAAGTGAGTTAAAAGTTTGGTTGATAAAAGTAATTATGTTGACACAATATACTCAGACCATGGTACCATGATAGATTAAAAAATAGAACAATATAAATTTAACATGACATATTAAAATGGCTAATTTATAGACTGCTGACAGACTCAAACAATAATCTGAGAGATTTTTGCCCTGATTCACAACATTTAATTAACTTCAAAGCATGCTCATATCTACTTAAATACCAGCACATCTAGCTATTTCATTGTTGATTGTCCTACCAAAAAATAGAGCTAGTGCACTTTTCTAGGATGGCAGGATGTACTGGCACTTCATGCCAATCCATTCATTCAAACGAATGTTCAAAAGGATGTTACAAGTTTTATAATTCAGCTAGACCTGTGGTTCCCAAACTTGTTCCGCTGCTTGTGCAGGGAAGCCCCTGGTGGACTGGGCTGATTTGTTTACCTGCCCCATCCGCAGGTTCGGCCGATCGCGGCTCCCAGTGGCCGTGGTTCGCTGCTCCAGGCCAATGGGAACTGCTGGAAGCAGTGGCCAGCACATCCCTCGGCCCATGCCGCTTCCATTGGCCTGGAGCAGTGAACCGCGGATGCGGCAGGTAAACAAATCGGCCCGTCATGCTAGGGGCTTTCCCTGCAGAGGGGCGGAACAAGTTTGGGAACCACTGAGCTAGACAGATATGTTGTCAAATATTTCACTGATGGCTGAGAAAAGAATATACACAACTGTTTGTTATTGTTCTTTTAAAATTAGCATGAACATGATTTTTTTCATCTCTGTACCCTGGAAAGTATTGGGTTCTTGGAGGAATTTTGTGGGTTTTCTAGTTAACTTGGTTCAGATGTTGAAAGGACAGATTTGTTTTATAAGCTAATAAATATTTGGAAGTAAAGTTCATTGTCTCACAATGGTATCTTCTGTGGAAAGCTAAGCAATGGGGTAAAAAAGAAGAGAAAATTAAAAGATTATCTCCCGCCATTATTCTAGTTCACAAGAAATTACACAGATGCAGTGGGAAAATTTCTGCAGAAATGATTTAAAAGAATCCTTATTGATGTGTATCAGAGTGTGTTTTTTTGTTCGTTTGTTTTGCTATTTTTCTCTGAAACAAAGAGGTGGGGAAGAGATTCCACACAAAAAATGGGTACTGCTCCAGCTCCACCCAAAACAAACCACAAAAAAGTGCCTTGAAAAAAAAAGGTGAGTCCTAAAGGTCATCAGATTCGCTTTTTGTGGGATCAGTAGAAGAAACATGTTCCAGAGTGTCCTCTATTGAGAATGTTCAGCACCCTATAATTGGATGTTTACATCTATAGACTGTTATCTCAGATCCCCCTCTGAGATCAGTTATTTCAGTTGCTTATGGGGCAACAGAGAAGCAGTACCTCTGATTACCAGTGCCCATGGTAAATACAGCAAAGCTTTATAAATCAAATTCAACACCTAAAATTGCACATGAAGAAAGGGAAGGTTAGGAACAGGATAGAAATTATGAAGGTTGAAATTTTCAAGCAAGTCAATGTTCATTACTGCATATTTAAATGAAGCCAAAGGCCTTCTTTTCCATTGGGAGATGTCATTGATCTTATCCATAAGTGGAACAAATATATCTGTTTTTACAAGCCACAGGGGGCAAGGGTATAAGTCATAGCACATAGGCACCTTCAGAACCAAAATGGCAAAACTGTCCAAAACTTCTTCCTCGAGTGACGTCATTTTTGGTGCCCACCCCATGATTTTAATGAACAAATATCCCTCCACTCATCCTGTCCTCTCACACAAAGGCAGTCAACTTAACTTAGTTGAAAAATTCTCACAGTAAGAAAGAATCTATCTCTGGTCCATGAGGCAATCAAATGGATTGTCAACTACTCTGAACAGGTATCCTGGACATAATTTGCAACCACAAAGGTGGATGAGAAGATTTATAAGCTATCTATACCACAAGTGGAAAGTGACTTCCAGCATTGAAGCTCTAGTCAATGTCTGATGTATTTCATCCATCACAGGTCATGTTCATTCCACAGTGAAAGGAGGACAAAGACGGAGAGGTTCTTAGGACCTATCATATCACTGGTAAAGGACAAAATATGATGATTATGTCCCATCTTGTTACTGACAGACTTGGAAACCATCTTCAGAGTATTCTGGCTCAGAGACTTGAAATGCAGATGGGTCTATCAGTCTGTGTCAATTAAACAGATCTTCCTTGTGGAAGGGGGCACTGACCTCTATTCAGATAAAAGTCAGAGATATAGTGTGACCCCAAAATGTATGTCTAAACAGCAAAAATACAATTTCAAACCCCAATGCTAGGTATTTCAATGTGACATTATAGATAATATTTAAACATAACACACACAGAACCAATTAATAAATATGCAAAATATGACTTGGAAACATATGTACATTGTACAAGTTTTCCTGATTTTTCATAGTATAATATGTCTTTTCATGTCAAAAATAAATCTCTGTAAGTTTATAATCTTGTCTCTGGCTACAAGATAGGAATAAGTGGAAATAATAGATATGACAACAACGAATGGCGTGGCATGAATGTGGTTAAGTACCTCAAGTTTACTCAAGTAGAACACAACAGAAATTACATTAACTTAAATTTATAATTCATCTACAAAGTGGTATTCAAATTAACTTTAAAGAGTACCTTTGACAGAGCTGCAAAGTTAGTAGTTTGGAAAGTGTTTACATTTGTCCGTCTAGACTAATTTTGCTCTAATCTTTGTTGCCTTTTCTTCTTTGAGGATCTTGAAAGAAAGGGTATGTGCTAGTCAAGTGAAAATGACAGACACAAAAATTGATTTAATATTTTGTGTAGTACTGTTGTGATCAGAAATTGAAAATAAGATTAAATTTGCTAACTAATGCATATGCTAACTAATGTATATACTAAAAGGGTTGTTGGTTTGTTGGTTTGAACTTTATTTTCCAAAAGTGTAAGCTCTTTTTTTATAGTTTTTACATAATTTTCACAATCTTTTTAAAAGTATTGTGCTTCCAACACACTAGTGTATGTGCATAACATTTGTAATGCCTCAAAACATCCCCTGGAGGTGATAAGCAACATACAGTATAGCTATGAATAGAACACATGCTTGAAAGCACATAATAATGCCACACAAATGTTTATGGTAGGTGGTGAAGAAAACTATTATATTCCAATTGACTCTCCTGTTTATTGCTTTTCTTTCTGTGCTCTTCTACTTCTACACTTATGTGAGACACAAAAATTAAGACTCTTTTACACTCAGTGGCCCTGATTGATAAGTCCTCTCCAGACTTTTGTCTGGGTATACAGAAAGAAGAACAGGAGACACTTGATATGGTTTTAATCAGGTCACAACTTTATTATTAGATGTCTGGGACTACCCAGCAGATAAAAGTGTACATTGTAGGTAACCCCAGGTTCATTCAATAACCACTGGGGGGCTTCTGCTAGCCCCCCCCCCCCCCTCCTTCTTTTTCCATCTAGGTCCCTCAGCCAACCTATTGCTTGGACCTTACCATCCACCACATGTAGGAGGGCTATTAAAGGTGGGCTATTAAAAAGGTGGGTAGGATCCCTGCTATACCATTCATAGGAGTCCCAATCCCCCTCACCCCTGTTCCATTCCTTTAACCAACAACTCCTTTTTAAGTCATTTTCCAAACCATTTATCCGGTCATTGTATAACTTCCCAATGGAATATCTGCACTGGGACATCCAGCCCATACTTAAATAATGAATTGCAACATACAGCCTACCACCCTTCATGCCAAAGGTCAACAAAGCCCTCTCCAAACCCGCTGTGGGGAAGGCAAAACAACCCCAGCTCCACGTAAGCCAATCGAGTGGTAAGGGGAAAATTCCTTCCCAGCACTCCTAAAAAGGGGCAGCTAGTACAATGTCCACAGCAGGTCTTGACCAAACCTGGTATTTCATCACCTAAAGGGGAGAGAGGGTAGGTGCTGCTTCAGCCTGCCCCATGTAAAAGGGGGTTTCATACACAGGCTGCCTCTTTTAAACACTTCTGCCCATCTGGATCTCAGGGGATGAGTCAATGTCACCACGTTGTCCCCTTGTGCCCTTTTGCAGCAGTTTGACCTCTCCCTCCCTCCTCCAACCATAAAGCACTGTTCCCTTCATTCGGCCAGCCAGACAAATCCCCCCTGCCCCACGCTTAAAGGTGCGGTGTGGTTAATTTGCACTATCTAGGCTGGGAAGCATAGGGGCTGGGAGGCTGTCACTGCACCCATGTGAAGCCCTATTGACTTTAATAGAACTCAATGCTGGCATTAGGGGCTGTCCACATGGATCAGATTGTAGGATGGGACCATAAGCCAATAAACAAGAGAAAAGCAAATAAAAAGTTATGCTTAATGTTTGGTATTGCTCTCTGTCCTCAGGGTTTGAGCCAAAATATAGTGAAATCGCAATACCGACAGGAAGTGTCGGACAGGTGGTCCTGAGATATTAATTTAATTTAGGTACTCAGTAGAATCTCCCAAATCAGTTCCAAGGTGAAGCCTTTAATTTTCATTTACTGGTTGTTGTGGTTGTTGTTTTTCTTCGGTGTGCTTTATCCTTTTGGTGTAATATGGAAATTTTATCAAATGAAAAAAAATACTTTGGCTTATACATTTTCACTACAGAACTGAAGTAATTCATGTCATTTATACTTCATATAATAAAATAAGTGGGAAACTCATTTTGCAAGCAAAAATATCTAATATATGATCAGAAACTAATTAGAAATAAAGTATTTCTTCTAGTAGAAGTTCTCTATTTTAGTGATTCAGCTTCAAAGGGTTTTTTTTTTAAACCAGAGGGTGCTAAATTAAGAAGCCTTTAAAATATTTTACATCAAGGTGCCATTCAGCGGTTTATATTAATGTAAAAATAAAAATGATTTACAAAAGGAAGTGTTTCAAAAGTTTAATAACCTATATTTAAAAAGGAGAGTCACTTTTATTACTTTAATCAATTTCAACGTTAAGGCACCTACTGCAATTACTTATATGGCACATCTCAGTGACTCTTCAAATAATGTCACCAGGGTCTTAAAAATGTTAAAAATGGTCAAAGGACATGAAAAAAGAGGGCTTTTGTAATCCCGCTACTCTAAATTTAAAGGATAAAACCCTGATGGGATTTCATATTGAATGGGAGATGACTCCTTGGTGAACGTCAGGCTGTGATTTAGTCATTAGCTATGCTAACATCATAAATCGTGAGAGCCCATATGTTTATGCTTGTTTTGGTTCAAATCTGAATTCCTTAATGCTCCTCCTTCAACACTTTGAAAAATGTTCTACTGTGAGACCATTCTTCTGGCTCTTCACATTATTTCCGTTGTTTTCTTTCCTCATATTCTTGTTTTTCGTTTTCACTAGGCTCACATGCCTGAAGGCAGGACACTTGTTTCATGTGCTTTTGTTGCATCTTGCTTGTACAAAATAGTCAAGTGTTTGTATCATCATAACAAGCCATAGTGATGTCACACACAAAAAAGGATAAGCTTAGTGTACAATATGCAGTAATACAAGCAAAACAGTTATTTGAACAAAGTATATCAAGATTGCAGGAAGTATCAGTGGCTTTTCGAAGATGTACTATTATACATTTCAATTACAGCAGTATCCTTGAAGTCTGTTTCTTGGAAGGAATTTTTTCAACTCTCCATTTGTTCTCCAGAGTACTAAGGATCTACAAAACAGACAAGTTAGGCCCTGGGAATGGGAATGAAAGACCACTTGTCACATTAGGACAAATTTCAAATATATTGTGAAAATCTCCCATGGGATTTGAAATCTGGGCCTAATTCAGCAAAGCATTTAAGCTAATGCTTAAACACCATAGACCTGAATGAGAGTACGCTTGTGTTTATTTTTAAGCACATGGTGAAGTGCTTTGCTCAATGAGAACATAGGCACTGAAACTTCTGAGACTTGTAGCTTCTATTAAAGTCTTATGGTTAAGAGTACCATTGATGGAGCATGATGCATGGAAATCTTAATATAGAGATGTCTTGGCACCTCCTCAGTATTACATCCCTGGTATAGAGCGATGCTTGGTTCTTTGTTATCTTAGAATTTCCTTGCTGCATATAGGTCTCAACACTTTACAAGAGCAGGGAATTAACTTCTTTCTGCATGAAGAGCTCACTTCCTCCTTAGATCATAGACAGGTAGGTAAAACACATCAATGGGAGGCAATAATCCATTGATAGTGCTCCACATTTTCAGTTTACATATGTAAAAAAATTCCTGGAATTTTCTGATGTTTATTTTCCAAACATTAAAACCAGGATGAAATTGGGTTCAAAAATTTTAAAAAAACTAAATTAGGAAAAATCAGGGGGGGAAATCATTCATAATATACACTTTTTACAATAGTATAATTGAAACTTTTTTTATGTACAAAGATATTTTTTGTCTCTCTCAGAGGTAGTAATGTTTCCAGAAATCTTGGTTTGTGTATACTTGCATAATTGTCTTCAAAGTATCCTCACTCTCATTGAGTTTCTTGCTGTCATGGAGGTAATCCAACTTTGAAATTAAGTGAAATAGATACAGGAAGTACAATCAAAGTTCACTGTGCCACTTTGCTGAAGTTGGGAAGTGTATATGGATGACTGTTCAAAAAAGCCAGCACATCCAGTTTTACTTTGTTAGGGTCAGGCACATTCATGTAAGTAGCAAATTCCCCTTTTAGATTAAACATTTAATCTTTAGGGGCAAATGGTTGAAACACTCTGGCATAGCAGTCGTAGTCTGCTGCAAAATTCACCTGGAGGAAGGGGTACTAAATCTGGATGACATTCTAAAAATAATCTTTGGCACAAACATTTTGGGCTTCAGATTATGGGCCATGGTCATCTTCTATTTCTTGCTGAGTGTTCCACTGAAGGTTTTGAATGCTTTTTTATTTTCCTGTGTTCTAGGGTCAAGGAAGGATTTCCAAAAACAACTGGGCTTTCTCACCATATGTCTCTCCTGCAGCTTTTCTACTCAACTCAGCTGAGATTTTGGTTGTCAGGATCCAGTAAATATCTGTATTGGCAAACGTGTTGGCAGTAATGGGAGAGAAAACTCCAGTGTTTTCTGTGTGTCACACAGTGATTCCAAGTTTTCAGCAATGAACATTACCTAGATGTTCATTGCTGGCAGTATTTTTGGTTATGTGCCAGTATCCTCAGAGTTTCTGCTTTAGAACCCAACAAACTCAGGATGATCTAGGAGACACATCAGCACAGTCTACATGACAGGCTGTGAAGTACAAGCTCATCCACTGATGTGGCACAACAGGGGTAGGTAATTGACAGTCATCCTGCACTCATCCTGCACTGTGTAAAATAAAGCCTTCAGCTTGTTGGTATGCCTGAAAATGGCCCCAAATCCAATAATGCAAGATTTCACTTCTTTCATTTCTTCTGTTGCAGTAGCTTCTGAAAGTGCAGCATTAATCAGATGAGCAGGACAGGTAATATGTAGCAGCTCTGATTTCTGATTGAGTTTAATCTCCTGTGCAAACTTAGCCATGTAGGAAGCAGAATTTGTGTTAGTTGTTTCCCAAGTTTGTTGGTACATCTCAAACATGTCAGCTATTGCTGCATCAACAAAACAGGTGTCAGAAGAGGGGATGAATGTCGCATCAGCACAAAACAATGCAGGTTTATTCACTTTGAAATAAAAACAAAAACAAAAACAAGAGACCAAGACTTGGACAGTGCAAAGTATTAAAAGACTTGTCTAAAAACACACTAGACACCAAATTTCTATCAGTTCATTCCATCAGTTTAGAAACTAAAGCATCATAATTTTCTTTCAAATACTTACATGTGAGGTTGTCTGCATTAGGAAGGGTTTTTGTTCCTGGACAGTATTGTCACACAAAGTCACCAACAGGTCCCTCTGTAATTAACTGCAGTTGTCCATTGAAACAAACAGCATGCAAAAATCCATTGACATAATTATGCTATGTCCTCTTTTTAATTAAAGCCCTGGTGAAAGCTCCTGGTATTGACTGTTGATCCTAAAGGTCACATTCCTCTTTAAGCTTCTTGTGTTGCTTGCTTTTGACAAGCTTCTTTATTCTGTCAGCATGAGCACTGACCTCAATGCTGCAATACTTGCAGTGCAATGCATGCTCTTCACTCCTGTCTTTACTTTTCCTGAAAATTTCTAAGCACTGATTTTCTTGTTGGTATTTAGGCATAGATTTGTTGTTTTACCTTACCTTTATCTGTGGAGGATTGATTGTTTAAATTCAGTGCCTCACTAAACAGATGCAAAGAAATAGGCAGGCATCTCCTTGTGAGTCAGTCACAGTGTGATATTAATGTTTGATTTTCTGACCTCCACCGTGTGTACGTTCTGTGTTTTACACTGCGGAACTGCTTCAATCTCAGAGCTGCAGGACACAACAACCGTGTAAAGCATTAGCATAACAAAGCATAACAAAAATAAGTACCACCAAAATATTGAATGGTCTGATAAATGTATGTAAATCGGTGAAAAATGACCTCCTTTAATAAAAAAAACCCTGGTAAGTTATTGGTAAAAATTGGTAAAAATTGAAAATGCAGAACACTATACATGGAGTACTTAGCATATTCCAGTATACGGAGAGCTATCGTCAGTACATGAACACCTCCTCACTGCATGGTAGAACCCCTTGTCACTTCAGGAAAGTCTCCATACTCACTTCAAGGAAAGACCCATTAGATCCTGATTTGACTATTGAAGGGCATCAGTGCCTTGGAGGTGATACTGGAGAAATTCCCCAGCCTCCATTTTGTATTTCCATTTTAAATAAGCAAGAGTCGCTCCATCATTGGAAGATGTGGGCCACATGATTGGAAACTGCAGGTCACATGACATGTTTCAGCAGCCAATACCTGATAACTCTGGAGTAAACAACTATCAGAATGGACATGCGGTAAACAAAATTATGAAAGAATCTGTTAAAAAAACTCTAAAAAGTTATGACAAGATAGTATATAAAGCAGATGATTAGATCGCTTAGGGTATGTCTACACTACGAAATTAGGTTGAATTTATAGAAGTCGCTTTTTTAGAAATCGGTTTTATATATTCGAGTGTGTGTGTCTCCACAGAAAATGCTCTAAGTGCATTAAGTGCATTAACTCGGCGGAGTGCTTCCATGCTACTGAGGCTAGAGTCAACTTCCGGAGCGTTGCACTGTGGGTAGCTATCCCACAGTTCCCGCAGTCTCCGCTGCCCATTGGAATTCTGGGTTGAGATCCCAATGCCTGATGGGGCTAAAATATTGTCGCGGGTGGTTCTGGGTACATATCGTCAGGTCCCCGTTCCCTCCCTCCCTCTGTGAAAGCAAGGGCAGACAATCGTTTCGCGCCTTTTTTCCTGAGTTACCTATGCAGACGCCATACCACGGCAAGCATGGAGCCCGCTCAGCTCCCTGTCACAGTATGTCTCCTGGGTGCTGGCAGACGCAGTGCTGCATTGCTGCACAGCAGCAGCAACCCATTGCCTTGTGGCAGCAGATGGTGCAATAGGACTGGTAGCCGTCATCATCATGTCAGAGGTGCTCCTGGTCACCTGTGTGAGGTCGATCAGAAGCGCCTGGGCAGACATGGGCGCAGGGACTAAATTTGGAGTGACTTGATCAAGTCATTCTCTTTAATCCTGCAGTCAGTCCTATTGAACCATCTTATGGTGAGCAGGCAGGTGATACGGATTGCTAGCAGTCCTATTGCATCATCTTCTGCCGGGCAGGCAAGAGATGAGGATGGCTAGCAGTCCTATTGTACCATCTTCTGCCGAGCAGCCATGAGATGTGGATGGCATGCAGTCCTTCTGCACCGTCTGCTGCCAGCCAAAGATGTAAAAGATAGATGGAGTGTATCAAAATAAGAAATAGACCAGATTTGTTTTGTACTCATTTGCAACCCCTCCCCCTGCCCCCCGTCTAGGGGACTCATTCCTCTAGGTCACACTGCAGTCACTCACAGAGAAGGTGCAGCAAGGTAAATCTAGCCATGTATCAATCAGAGGCCAGACTAACCTCCTTGGTCCAATAAGAACAATAACTTAGGTGCACCATTTCTTATTGGAACCCTCCGTGAAGTCCTGCCTGAAATACGCCTTGATGTAAAGCCACCCCCTTTGTTGATTTTAACTCCCTGTAAGCCGTGTCGTCAGTCGCCCCTCCCTGCGTCAGAGCTACGGCAAACAATCGTGCATCTGAGTTGAGAGTGCTGTCCAGAGCAGTCACAATGGAGCACTCTGGGATAGCTCCCGGAGGCCAATACCATTGAATTGTGTCCACAGTACCCCAAATTCGACCCAGCAAGACTGGCAAATTCGATTTAAGCGCTAATCCACTTGTCAGGGGTGGAGTAAGGAAATCGATTTTAAGAGCCCTTTAAGTCGAAATAAAGGGCTTCATCGTGTGGACGGGTGCAGGTTTACATCGATTTAACGCTGCTAAATTCGACCTAAAGTCCTAGTGTAGACCAGGGCTCAGAGTCAGTCAGAACTGGAGCAAGTGAAGTAGAGAACGAGGCAGAATAAACGGCAGCTGAGAGCAGAGTGGAGACAGGATGGAGCTGAGCAGCAGCACCAGCAGCAACCACAGCACAGACAGAGCACCACTAAAGCCAACAGACAGAGTAAGCCTGCTAATTATAGTTATAGCATAAGTTACAGCATTTATAGTTTTATAGCATTTACAGCAATTATAGTTATAGCATAAGTTATAGCATAAGTCATCTAGTCCAGTCACCTGCACTCAAGACAGGATTAAGTATTATCTACACCATGACAGGTGTTTGTCCAACCTGCTCTTAAAAATCCCCAATGATGGAGTTTCAACAACCTCCCTAGGCAATGTATATCAGTGCTTAACCAATCTGACAGTTAGCAAGTTTTTCCTAATGTCCAACTGAAACCGCCTTTGCTGCAATTTAAGCTCATTGCTTCTTGTCCTATTCTCAGATGTTAAGAAGAACAATTTTTCTCCCTCCTCCTTGTACCAACCTTCTATGTACTTCAAAACTGTTATCATGTCACTTATCTGTCTTCTCTTCTCCAGACTATACAAACCCAATTTTTTCAATCTTCTCTCATACGTCATGTTTTCTTGTAAGGGATTATTAGCTACATTAATAAAAAAGATACTTTTTTGGGGGGGAGGAATACTGCCTGTGTCAATTACTTTATCGGAAGGTTATATCGTGTTCTTTAGTATTTTTCCTTAACAACTCCGGAAACATACACCTTGGGAAAAACAGCTTAAGGGGCTAATAGGCAGGTCATTCTAGGAATGCACAAGAATCCAGTATTCCAGGAAACAGAGGTATATAACTTCCTCAGCAAATTGACCATCTCATCAGCATCTTGAAGCAAAGCACTGCTTTCTTGAACATGAAGCATGGTGCCTTCCCTGCATATGGATTTTCTATTATATATCTTCTGACATTCAAGGCATGCATGCCTTAGCCTTAACAAAGCTTAGTACATGGGAAGTCAGTGCATTCTGATTCTTCCTCAAGCCCAAAGACTACAGGTGATTCAAAGAGAACGGCTATGATATAAACACCTCCTGTGACATACATCTTCTTATGAATCTTATTACACAGTCAGCAGTCTTCAAATGCCTTTTCTGATTCTCACACACTATGTGCCTCTGTAATCTTAGAACAACTATCAGATTTTCACATAATTCTAGAGCTTTCTTTATCAATCAAGGACCTTGAGCGTTTATTAGTGGTTGACATATTGATTATGGATGCCTCCTGAAGCCTCACTAGCTCTTTATATGGAGATATAGGTTTTCACAAAGGCAAGAGTTCAATGACCTTATTATAAATACATTCCAGTGCTTCACTCACTGAATTGAATATGCCTTCAGTGGGGTTCAGCACCTTGGCCAACAAGACCTATTATAGCATAGATTACTCACTTCTAATGGAGCCCATCTCACAAATTGTGTTGTAGACCAGAATCTGTTGACTGAGAATAACTCCACTGCAGTTCAGTTCATCACCAAAACAGCTCTCTCAGTGAGCTCACTGTAGAGAGGATTGAGTGAGGGTTGCAATTCCAAGTGGCCCTACCATATGACATGCAAGAAGGCAGGCTCCTCGGGCCCTCCTTTTCCACAGCCTCTCCCCCCACACACTGTGCACCTGTGTAAAGGCTAAGTCTGTCAGAGATTCTTCCTGTTAATCCTTGTCCACAATTTGAGTTCCCATGAATTAGATGGAGTGCTTTTACAAGCCAATATCTGAAAGGGTGAAAAATAGAAATACAGTAGCAGTTTGTTATTGTTGTTTTTGTTGTTTAATGGACTAATAGCCAGGAGATAGTAGATTAACATCCAGAATTATTAAAGAGCCCCTGATACTTCATCGGATATTTGAATTTAGAGGCAATATTCTCTCTACTTCACATTGTCCCTGTTACATTAATTATATTATTATTTTTTATTGTTATTGTTTGTTATTAATTGCAATTATTGTCATTATTATTATTGTCATTATTATGAGATTGTACCACTCAGACACAGCCATGCATTAGGGAAGTGCGGCACCACATTACCATAAAGGGAGCTCAGTCAGGGATTAGGATTCATCCCGTGCTCCCCAGTGCATTCAGACACTTTTCCCCATTCTAATTTGGGTGAAATTTGTCCTAAAAATGCATGATTTTCTCTCCTGAGTGACTGTGACAGTCTTGCCTGGAGCAGACAATGTGGGTAAGATAGGTTCTTTGAGTTGTGCTGCCCTACCATTCCCTGAGCATCCACATAAGGCCAGGAAACAAAATGTGCCTCAGAGTGGGCCTGATTCTGATCACAGCTCGATTGTATCTTGACTAACCATTGACTTCAGGTAATTTGTCTGGATTCCCACCAGTGAAATGAAGATCAGAAACCACCACAAAAATATCTTTATTTATTGCTTAGAATTTCATCTGTTCCCACTCGTCAACCAAACATAATAATAATCAATAATACAGATTGTAATGAGACTTGGTACTACTTTAGCACTTGCATCTGTCATAGGATTTTACTCTGCCAACCATCACCATAGAATCTGGGCACCTTCTATGAAAAATCAATATCAAGCTTTATAGTCTTCTGAGCACTATATAAACATTAAGAATCCATATGTGTTATTGTGTCATATTATTCACATGCACATTAACCAAATATGAAATCATCAGTGGAGGAGCATTATGGACTATTATGGAGATAAATAACTAGCAAACATCAAAGAATTTTAGTTAATTTACAGTCAAAATGATTACTTTAAAGGAGCTATGTTTGTAACAGTGACAAGTGTAATTGCTCATGAAACCATAGATAAGATCAGAACCCAATTCTCCCCTCTCCCAACCCTCCATGAAGAAGCATAAAAGTTCATTCCAGGTTTGTTCCTCTCTGAAAAGGTTTGCACCTTTTAAAGTGTGTGGGGAAACATAAAACATCTCTTTTGGGGATATTACGGTCAAAAATGGCTTCTTACCATATTCCAGTTACAATGGGTCAGTATGCATTGGGTTCCTTAAGTATTAAATCTTCCTCAGCATTCCAAGGGAACTGATTGCCTAAATACACAGCACCAGACAAGCACATACAAAGAGGGAGAAACCCTTGCTGCTTGATTATTTTTCCTGCAGCTGTCTGAGCTGTAGCATGCTTGTCTAGCAGCTTTATAGAAAGTAATCATATTGAAAACATCTGGGGTGATATGTAATTACAGCATGATTGTGTGCAAAAATGTGGGTCTACTCAGATTTCTCAGGGGCACTAGGCAGCTGGTGCCTTTTCATCCTTACAGTGGCTTGGGTGTCATAACAGCAGGAGATGTGCTTTTCTAAGCTGCATGGTCTAGTGGATGGATCATGGGGCAGGGAATCGGAAACTTCTAGTCTACTCCTACCTCTTCCACTGACTTGCCAGGGCCTTGGGCAAATCACTTACCTTCTCTGTACATTCGTCTTTTTCCATTTCTTCATTTTATCATATTGTTGTACTATTTAGTTAGCTTATTAGGTATGTCATGAGGGTTGGCTAATGCTTTAGCAGATCTTTGAAAATGCAAAGCAAGATCTAAATTCTAAGTATACTTCTTTCATAAATGATAACTTGAAAGGCATCTTTTTAGTAACTAAATATAACCCGATAATTGATTAGCAGTAACATATGCAATGAAAGAGTGATTAATAAATCAGCAAAACTTCATAAACCTATCAAACTACTGCTGAAGTGAGTGTAACTGTGGCTAACCTTAGCACTGTCTCAAGTGCTTAGTGAAAACCAATTTTGGATTAGTTACCCTTTAAAAATAATTAGAAGGGGTGAACTCAAAAACAAAAATAACAGTTTCATTCAAACTGTCCTTATTAGTAAACACAAGGGAGAAAAAGCAAACCAACAAAAAAGTTGGAAATAAAGAGAGACATAGTATCCATTGAGATGAGAAGAGTGCACATGCTCCCTAGCTAGGTTAATGAAGCCATCCCTCTTTCACATTTCCAAAGGCAGAATTTGTCCCTGAATGATTTTCTGTTATGCATCAGGGTGGAATCCTGACCCTATTGCAGCCAATGGAGTTTTGGTTAAGATTTCACTGCAATAGTTCTTTAAATTACCATACTCCTAAAAAAATATTGGAAGCCACAAATGCCCCTCAGTAGCACAAAAGCAGCCAATATAATTCATGTAAGTATATATTAAAGAAAAACAAACAAATATACTCCTGAGACTAAACTTTGTTTGCTAGGTTTCAGGCTGCAATGATTTTTCCACAGTCAAGTTCTAAACCTCCGACAATATGGTTTATAATCTTTTATAATGGAAATGCTGTCAACAGCCACAATAAAGATATGAAGTGCACCACTGTGATATCAATCTATTCACTACAAAGTTAATTGTGCCAGCACATCTTTCAATTACATTTTCAACCGGCCTCTGACAGTTTTTCTAATGGTATGTTAGAGAAATCAGAAGTATATTTACAAAGGTCAGTACGTCTTTTCTGATGTAGCCTGTAGCTTGAATTAATTTTTAATTTTTATTTGATAAAAACAGGCTTTATTGATTAGCTTTTCACCATGCTGCATTTCAGATGTCAGTCTTTTTCTTAAAGAAAACATTTACCATGATTATTTTCTAAACTGCTTAAAGGGCCACTGCCAGTCTGAAATCTGGTCAAATAATAATAATAATAAAGTGGTAAGAAGTTACTTCATTATAACTTCCACTGGGTCCCCCTGCCAATCACATGTTCCTGTTTTGTTTTGTTTTGTTTTTTTTAATATATGTTTCTCTCCTATATTGCTGAGTGAAAACCCCACAGAAACAAAAAGAGAAATTGACAGGATGACTATGCAGGAGAAATAGTGGAATTAACTATATATGAAGTGCTGTTAAATTCATAAACTAACTGAAAAATTGGAGAAAAATATTTTTTGTCTAATCCCTTTTGGTAATAATAATCTTGGGCATTACTGGTAATGATAATGGGTAAAACGAACTCAGACAAATGTGATCTTTAAACAGATAATTTTTCAAAGTAGTGCATCCCCATTTAGATTTATGATTTCGATACAAGTTGATGAGAATCGCAGAGCTAAAGCTCCATAGTTCCACAGCTTTGAACATTTACTCCATAGTTCTTTAAATCTCCAAGGCAGGCTGAGGAACTTTATGGGATTGCTGTGGTGCATTATTGAACACCAAGTAGGAAACAGACTTGAACCAAGACCTTGGATCCCATTTTTGGATTATATCTGAATTTGCAGTTTGAACACAGATTTCAGTCCTGAGAGTGTTGTTATAGAGGTATGTAGTTTGAATCTGGACTTTGGATTTTGAGTTTTTGCCCATGCTCATCTTTAGTTCACATTACAGATGAGTGAACCAGTTAATTCAGAGTAATAGTCATCCCCTATGTTTGTTTATCACTCTTATTTAGCACAACCTTTTAATTTATTTTAATTTATGTATGTTTATTTAAGTCTTTTTCTTTTTGTCACTGCTGGTGGCAGGCTCTCATATCTCTGCTGTTAAGTCACCCCTTAACCATCTCTTTGTTAAATTTAACAGACTGAGCTCCTTGTGTCTATCACTATAAGCATGTTTTCTAATCCCTTAATCACTCTCACTCTCACTCACTTCTCTGAACCCCTTGCAATTTATCAACATCCTTCTTGAATTGTGGGCAGCAGAACTGGATCCAGTATTTCAGCAGCGGTCACACCAGTGACAAAATGGAGGTAAAATAACCTCTCTACTCCTACTCGAGAGTCACCTGTTTATGCACCCAAGGATTGTGTTAATCCTTTTGGCTACAGTGTCACACTGGGAGCTCATGTTCAGCTGATTATCTATCACATCTTTTTCAGGGTTAGTGCTTTGAAGGATAGAGGCCCCCATGTTGTAAGTATGTCCCACATTCTTTGTTCCTAGATGTATACATTTCTATTTAGTCATATTAACTCACATATTGTTTGTTTGAACCAACTTTACCAAACAATCCAGATCACATTGAATCAGATACCTGTCCTCATTATTATTTGTCACTCTTCCAATTGCTAGGACATCTGCAAACTTTATAAGTGCTGATTTTATGTTTTTTCTGGGTCATTAATAAAAATGTTAAATAATGTAGAGCCATGAATTGATATCTGTGGGACCCCAGTAGAAGCACACCCATTCAGTGATAATTCCTCATTTAAAATTACATTTTAAGACATATCAGTCAGCCAGCTTTTAATCCATTTAATATGTAGCATATACATTTTAAATCTTTTGTGTTTTTCATCAAAATGTCATGTGGAACCAAGTCAAATGCCTTACAGAAGTCTAAATATATTCCATCAACACTATTACCTTTATCAAACACATCTGTATTGTAAAAAAAAAAAAAAAGATTAAGTTAGTTCAACAGGATCTATTTTCCATAAACTCTTGCCTGCGATGAATACCATTTTGAGAGGCCTATTCTTGCCCACATCATCCTGTTTACTCTTTTTAAATATTGACACAATATTTGCTTTCTTCTAACCTTCTGGAATGATGTTCTGGAATGTCCTGGTGTTCCAAGACTTACCAATAATCAATGTTAATGGGCTAGCAAGCTATTCAGAAAGCTCTTCTAAAACTCTTGGATTTAAGTTATCTGGACTTGCTGATTTAAAAATGTCTAACTTTAGTAGTTGCCATTTAACATCCTACTAGTGTGTGCATGTGAGTGGGGTGAAGAGCATTGAGTCTTCCTCTGTTTTGGAGGAACCCTGCAGGATTCCACTGGAAAGTCCCGGCACAGGGCTGTGGACCCCTTTCCTGAAAGATCCCTATGGCACTCGTAAAAGCTGAGTTCCCTCTGCTGCCCCTAATGCATGCTGTTGCTGGGAAGGTGAAAGAATAAAGATTGCCAAGTCATTCCCAAATGCGTGGTAGAAAATCCTCCTCCCAACAAAGATAAGTAGAAAGGAGAAGACCTTTTAAGGTATGAATAAACATCTGTCTTATCAGTGTTTATCCAAATCCAACTAAATCACTGAGCCTTTGAACTTTTCTCTATGCTAATTCGTATTTGGAATATGAATAAAAAACAGTATATTGCTTTATTTGATGAAAAACAACTAGCATAGATTTTTATCTTAGGTTACATATGCTGCTCTTTAGATCCTTTTAAAGAGGTGCTGGACCAAAATGTCAGATTATCTACATGGAGACAAAAAAAAAAAAATCAAGAAACTAATGAAGTAATATAAACAGTGGAACATCAGTGCCATAAACCATGTAAGATATAATAAGACTATTGGTGTGTAATTCTCTTTATGCCGATTGCATTCTTTTAAAAAATAAAATCAGTTTAGCTTTCTGATATGCAAGTTATAACATAGGGCCAGATTTTCTTATTATTACATATGTTAAGTAGCTCTTTATTCAGCAAATGTTCCTATTGAATTTAATGGGAATAATCAGGATGAGTAACGCACTGCCTCCTCATACTAAAATGTTATTATACATCATGAACTTGGAACTTCGAGAAATTGTGTGTTATCCACTGGAATTTTGGTTCTACCAATAATATGGCAGGGAGGTGTCTCTGCTGGTAAACACTGATTAATTTTGGTGTCAAACAAAACCCTATCCCAGACAAACAGAATTAAAGGACTGGAGGAGACCCTGAGAGATCATCTATTCCACCCTGCACTTATGGCAGGACTAAGGATTATCTAGACCAGGTATCGGCAACCTTTGGCAGGCGGCCCATCAGGGAAATCCAGGACGATTTGTTTACCTGCAGTGTCCACAGGTTTGGCCGACTGCAGCTCCCATTGGCCACAGTTCACCGTTCTAGGCCTTCCACTTTCAAATTTTCTACCATTTCCTCCTTATTTGTCAAAATCAAATCTAGAACAGCCTCTTCGTAATAGCATTCTTGACCTTATGAAATAAAAAATTTCTCTCCAGTACAATAACATAAAACGTTCCCCATTAGTAGTTGGATATATTTGTTCATGTTCTAAACTAATGCAATGTTCCTGGAGATACACATCACATTTTTTTTTTATCATTCACACGCTTCTGATTTAGTCAGCATGATAGAGATGGGCCTGAACCAGCACAGAATCATAGAATATCAGGGTGGGAAGGGACCTCAGGAAGTCATCTAGTCCAACCCCCTGCTCAAAGCAGGACCAATCCCCAGCTAAAACATCCCAGCCAGGGCGTTGTCAAGTATGACCTTAAAAACTTCTAAGGTAGGAGATTCCACCACCTCCCTATGTAACGCATTCCAGTGTTTCACCACCCTCCTAGTGAAAAAGTTTTTCCTAATATCCAACCTAAACCTCCCCCACTGCAACTTGAGACCATTACTCCTCGTTCTGTCATCTGCTACCACTGAGAACAGTCTAGATACATCCTCTTTGGAACCCCCTTTCAGGTAGTTGAAAGCAGCTATCAAATCCTCCCTCATTCTTCTCTTCTGCAGACTAAACAATCCCACTTCCCTCAGCCTCTCCTCATAAGTCATGTGCTCCAGACCCCAATCATTTTTGTTGCTCTCCGCTGGAAGCTTTCCAATTTTTCCACACCGTTGTTGTAGTGTGGGGTGCAAAACTGGACACAGTACTCCAGATGAGGCCTCACCAATATTGAATAGAGGGGAACGATCATATCCCTCGATCTGCTAGCAATGTCCCTACTTATACATCCCAAAATGCCATTGGCATTCTTGGCAACAAGGGCACACTGTTGACTCATATCCAGCTTCTCATCCACTGTAACCCCTAGGTCCTTTTCTGCAGAACTGCTCCCTAGCCATTCGGTTCCTAGTCTGTAGCAGTGCATGGGATTCTTCCATCCTAAGTGCAGGACTCTGCACTTGTCCTTGTTGAATATCATCAGATTTCTTTTGGCACAATCCTCTAATTTGTCTAGGGCCCTCTGTATCCTATCCCTACCCTCCAATGTATCTACCTCTCCTCCCAGTTTAGCGTCATCTGCAAACTTGCTGAGGGTGCAATCCACACCATCCTCCAGATCATTTATGAAGATATTGAACAAAACCGGCCCCAGGACCGACCCTTGGGGCACTCCACTTGATACCGGCTGCCAACTAGACATGGAGCCATTGATCACAACCCACTGTGCCCAACAATCTAGCCAGCTTTCTATCCACCTTATCGTCCATTCTTCCAGCCCATACTTCTTTAACTTACTGGCAAGAATACTGTGGGAGACCATGTCAAAAGCTTTGCTAAAGTGAAGGAATAACATGTCCACTGCTTTCCCCTCATCCACAGAGCCAGTTATCTTGTCATAGAAAGCAATTATATTAGTCAGGCATGACTTTCCCTTGGTGAATCCATGCTGACTGTTCCTGATCACTTTTCTCTCCTCTAAGTGCTTCAGAATTGATTCCTTGAGGACCTGCTCCATGATTTTTCCAGGGACTGGGGTGAGGCTGACTGTCCTGTAGTTCCCCGGATCCCCCTTCTTCCCATTTTTAAAGATGGGCACTCCATTAGCCTTTTTCCAGTCGTCTGGGACCTCCCCCTGTCGCCATGAGTTTTCAAAGATAATGGCCAATGGCTCTGCAATCACATCCGCCAACTCCTTTAGCACCTCGGATGCTGTGCATCCAGCCCCATGAACTTGTGCTCATCCAGCTTTTCTAAATAGTCCTGAACCACTTCTTTCTTCACAGAGGGCTGGTCACCTCCTCCCCATGCTGTGCTGCCCAGTGCAGTAGTCTGGGAGCTGACCTTGTTCGTGAAGACAGAGGCAAAAAAAGCATTGAGTACATTCGCTTTTTCCACATCCTCTGTCACTAGGTTGCCTCCGTCATTCAGTAAAGGGCCCACACTTTCCTTGACTTTCTTCTTGTTGCTAACATACCTGAAGAAACCCTTCTTGTTACTCTTAACATCTCTTGCTAGCTGCAACTCCAAGTGTGATTTGGCCTTCCTGATTTCGCTCCTGCATGCCTGAGCAATATTTTTATACTCCTCCCTGGTCATTTGTCCAATCTTCCACTTCTTGTAAGCTTCTTTTTTGTGTTTAAGATCAGCAAGGATTTCACTGTTAAGCCAAGCTGGTTGCCTGCCATATTTACTATTCTTTCTACACATCGGGATGGTTTGTCCCTGTAACCTCAATAAGGACTCTTTAAAATACAGCCAGCTTTCCTGGTCTCCTTTCCCCCTCATGTTATTCTCCCAGGGGATCCTGACCATTAGTTCCCTGAGATTTGTCAAATTCTGCTTTTCTGAAGTCCAGGATCCGTATTCTGCTGCTCTCCTTTCTTCCCTGTGTCAGGATCCTGAACTCGACCATGGTCACTGGTTCCCATCCACTTTTGCTTCCCCTACTAATTCTTCCCTTTTTGTGAGCAGCAGGTCAAGAAGAGCTCTGCCCCAGTTGGTTCCTCCAGCACTTGCACTAGGAAATTGTCCCCTACACTTTCCAAAAACTTCCTGGATTGTCTGTGCACCGCTGTCTTGCTCTCCCAGCAGATATCAGGGTGATTGAAGTCTCCCATAAGAACCAGAGCCTGCGATCTAGTAACTTCCGTTAGTTGCCAGAAGAAAGCCTCACCCACCTCATCCCCCTGATCTGGTGGTCTATAGCAGACTCCCACCACGGCATCATCCTTGTTGCTCACGCTTCTAAACTTAATCCAGAGACACTCAGGTTCTTCTGCAGTTTCATACCTGAGCTCTGAGCAGTCATACTGCTCTCTTACACACAATGCAACTCTCCCACCTTTTCTGCCCTGCCTGTCCTTCCTGAACAGTTTATATCCATCCATGACAGTACTCCAGTCATGTGAGTTATCCCACCAAGTCTCTGTTATTCCAATCACATCATAATTCCTTGACATAATTCGAGGACTTCCAGTTCTCCCTGCTTGTTTCCCAGACTTCTTGCATTTGTGTATAGGCACTTGAGATAACTTGCTCTTTGTCCTGCTTTCTTAGTATGAGGCAGGAGCCCTCCCCTTTTGCGTTCTCCTGCTCGTACTTCCTCCCGGTATCCCACGTCCCCACTTACCTCAGGGCTTTGGTCTCCTTCCCCCAGTGAACCTAGTTTAAAGCCCTCCTCACTAGGTTCACCAGCCTGCTTGTGAAGATGCTCTTCCCTCTCTTCGTTAGGTGGAGCCCGTCTCTGCCTAGCACTCCTCCTTCTTGGAACACCATCCCATGGTCA